>NW_001914860.1:296589-466708 GCF_000208925.1 Entamoeba histolytica HM-1:IMSS
TGTTTTGTTTTATTTTCCATTTCTCTTTATTTAATATCACCCGTGTTTCATATAATGATTTCCAATATTCTAAAGTAATATCGTTATTTGGGTATATTTCATTCTTTGTTTTGTTTTTCTTCATTATTCTAATTTTCTTGTTATAATCAAACATGATTTTATTTGTATTGATTCTGATCCTTTCATCTTTACTAAATTTAATTCTTTCTTTTATCATTGTCATTATATATTTTATGTATTTTATTCTTTCTAGTGCTTTAACTTTTATTCCTTCTTCATCATATTCTTTTAATTTCATGTTGCACTTGATTCTGTGCCATTTTCTTTCACTTAATTGAAATATGAACAAATACAAAATAACTTTCAAATAAATTATTTATAAATTGAATAATTTTAATTGTATTCTCATTATCTTTGGCTACATACACATTCTCTAAAACAAGTCAAAAAAAAACAATATTAAACTTTTTTGTTTTAATATATTGAGTTAATTTTATTTCCATTTTGCTTATCACTCAGTTATGAGTTTTGATATTATCATAATTATTGTTTTTAAGTCTTTCCAATAATGTGGAACAAAACTGTATAGTTTGGTAATCAATTCTTTATCAATAACAACAAATGAATTTATTATGGTGAAAGACTAATAAATTCAATTATGACTACTCTCCTTTAATTTCGTTTGTTTTTAAACCAACCTAAAAATATTCTCTTTTATTTCTCAAAAAAGGTTTTGAATAATATAAAACTTGAATATCAAGAAATTAGTTATTCTATTAATCCAATGACTTTGTAAGTGTTTTGTTTATAGTATTAAAAAAATTATCAATTAAGTGATGGAAATGAATATATAAATTTACTAATGCACAGTTATTTTAATGATACAAGAAAATGAAAGAAACTAAAAAGTTATATTAACAGTATAATTTTTAAAAGAATTGAATATGAAAAAAAAAACAAAGTAGAGTTAAAAAATAAATTTTAACAAGATAGTTTTTAGTAATTCCAGCTAATTCTAATTGTTTTTAAATAAAAACCTTATATTATCCAAAAACATATAAATAGCTTCATTTGTTAATAATTGAATATATTAACATTAGTTAAAGTATTAAGAACAAAGATATTATTGTAGAGAAGATGAATTGAGTCATAACAAAAAAAGGTATTATGGTTTTAACATAAAAATAGTAATTTGTTTTTTTTTTTTAAATTGGATTAATTGAAATTTTAAAAATAGTACATTATATTATCTTAAAAATATTTAATTTCAAATTTTCTATGTCTTTGAACCAAAGCCTTGTTTTATTTGCAATGGAAGATAAACAACTATTAATAGAAATGGCTAAAACAATTGGATTTCCAAAGGATAAGAGAGAAAAAATATGGAGACTAATATTACAAAATAATGAAGATTTTAAAGAGTTTAATACAAAAGAAGTTAGTCCAGACTTAGCTAATACATTCTTTGGAAAGTCATTATCAGAAGAAAAATATCAAAATTTTGCTCTTATCTATCAAATAGTTGAAAGTATTATTCCAACTGACTACCCACAATTTGAGGGGTCAATTGGTATTGCTGTGGTTATTGCTTCATTATTTCCAAATGACTTTAAAATGCAACAACGTGCAATCACTCATTTCTTAACTAAATTTAATAATTATACCGCTGACTCTGATGGAATTATTCAATTACTTTGGTTATTGATACAATATCATGATCCACAATTATCAAATCATTTAAAGAGTTTGTCAATAAATTTAAAATCATTAGTTCTTCAACATGTTTGTTCTTTTTAATATATTTAAGAATAGCAGAATTTTCATTTCTAGTTTTATTCTTTATTTATTCAATTCTATGATCCAATAGATACTGTATTATCATTATATGACAGATTATTATATTCATCTCCAATTATTCCAATGTTTATACTTTGTTCTATATTCATTACACATAGAAATGAATTATTTAAAGTAACAAGTTCACTTGTTCTTGAAACATATTTCAATGAAATTCGTCTTAATGAGACTGACACTTCTTCATTACTTGTGTTTGCAAAATATATTCAACAAAACACACCTACGTCTTTTTCAAGATTATTAAGTTCATGTCTTTCAAATAATGCTATTTATCAACGATGGGAAGCCTCTAAATTTGATGGAGGTGTATATTTCCCCGTATCACCAACAGATATGCTTTCTGATAAACTAAATAATATCAATATCATATATGTTGATGGACGAGAAGAAAATGACTATACCAATGGTCATATTAACAATTCTATTCTTCTTAAAGACATTGACACAACACGTGAAAGTGTTCATTGGGTATTATATTTTTCAGGTGCTCCAAATGAGAGTGAATCAATTATAACAACTGTAGAAACATTAATAAAAAAGAATATAAAACATATATCAGTCCTTGGGGGTGGTTATAGTTTATATCATAAATTCTGGACAGAACGGTCTGAAGGTTTTAATATTGAAGACCATACAAAAGATTGTCAAGTGTGTCGTGGAGTTAATTGGAAAAATGTATTTAAATTAGACTTTGTTAAAAAAGAGATCAAAAGAAGGAGCCTTTCCAATTCATTATCTGAGTTAGTAAAAGATAAAATAGCAGGATTAGTTAGTGATAAAACTATTAAAGAAGTTAATTGGGAAAAAAAAGAAGAAACAGGAAGATGCCTTATTGAAAAAGTTGATATTTTATATGAAAGCAATATGTTTGTTTTTTTTTGAAACTAAGTTTTAAAGAGAATCAGTACTTATTTCAATTAGAGGATATTTAGAGTATAATAGTATTGAATTAAGTATTATAGTCAATGAAAATACTGTTGAAGAATTATTTTATGATGATATTGATAGATTTAGTTTTACTGGTAAAACAATTTTTATTCATACAAAGAATGGAGAAGAGATTAAATTCCTTGTAAATGATAGTCCAGAAAAGTTAATTAAAGACATTCAAAATAAATCAATTTAACTACTTAATTCAATTGGTTTTACAATTATTTGGTTATCTATAACGAAAATAAACAAATCATTCTAATTAAAATATTCATTTTTTGAAACAATAAATTCAAATGGATCAATTTTGATTTGCTTTAGAAAAGAGTGAAAAGAAATGTATTTAGATTTATCTAGTAGTTTAAATTCTTTATTTTTGTATATTAAACAAATTGGTTTCTTAAATGGTTGTCCTTCATCATCAGTCAACGAACTATTAACACATAATGTTTTACCAAATAAACTAACTCCATGTGAAGAATGGCAATGACCAAAACAATGAACCTGAGGTTGAACTTCATCAATAAATTTTCTAACTACTTTATTTCCTGCATGATAAAAAGAATCATTAATAATTTTTCTTCGATAAATACCATAATCCAGAATTCCGTATGGTGGCTCATGTGAGAGAGTAATAAGAGGTTTATCTGGGTTAATTGAAAGGAGTTTAGTGTTAACTGGTTTAAATGGAAATGATTGACCAAAAAACTGAAACCCATTAATTATTTGTAACCCATTCAATATATTCAAATTAGGTATTGACTGAAATGACTTCATAACAAACGAATGCTTAATGTAGTCTTCTCTTTCATGATTTCCTAAAACCATAATAATGTTTTTTGCTGGTTGATTTTTTAACCATTTTCCAAATGACTTTAAATTATCTTTATTTCCTCTATTAGTAATATCACCACAAATAAGCAAATAATCTGTTTTGTTTAGTGATAATGAAAGGTGGGTGTTATGAACATCAGAAATTACTGTAAAATGACTTGGTTGTGAAGGTATCATGATTCAAATAAAATGAAATGAAAATAGAAAAACTAAAAACTTAAAGTTATTCTTTAAAAATAAATTTGTAGGAAGTAAGAGTTAAAAAATACTTTAGATAATAATATCTAGTATCTATTTATAAGATTTTTGGTTTCATCTAAGTTTCTTCAAATGGACTCTTTTTTAAATAAAGACAATACCTCTATTATAAATGAATCGGAAAAATACAACACAAGAAGAATGGATGATATCATGAATGATATTCATTTTTTATCAAATTTCTTTGGAGAATGGAATTTATCTGTAGTAGAAGAATTTAAACGGAAACAAGATCTTGAGAAGTTACTAAAGTTATTAATTAAGAGAGACAACTTAGAAAACATAATTCATCAAAATAATTAATTCTATTTTTTATTCATTTATTATTCTTAAAGAAATTCTGTAATAGAATTTGGGATTTTGGATTTAATAGTTATAAATAACAGAATAATGATATTCCTTTTTATCAGATTGACTCTTTTATTTATAAGTCTAATAAATTTCTTGAATATTAGATAGAATTAATTTAATGAGTTTCTTAATTAATTATTTCTTTAACCTTTTCTTTTCAAGAATAGCTTTAATGTTTATTCTTTGTTTTAGTATTAGATTTATTCATTTTACAACAATGTGGTAACTATCATTTCTAATTTCTCCTTAGATCAATTAGTTACCTCTGCTATAGGAAAGAAAAATAGGATGGAACATGTAAAGGAAATTTACCATTAACCAATATTAAATAGAAGATGGTAATGGTTCAAAGAAATAAAATATTACTAACTATCATTCTATAAATAAAAGATAGTTAATTTTATATTGGTAATAATTAATAATTAATACATTAATTTTAAAAGAGAAATATCAATACACTAATTACAAATAAAAGAAAAACATCTAAACAATAAGAAAAGTCAAAGAAAAAAAGGATTAAGCTTTAAGGGCCTCAGCAAATTTCTTTCCCCATTCAAAGCATGTTTGTAATTCATTAGAATTAGGTTGGAATTTAATAGATAAAGGTTCAACAGGTTGGTGAACTTTTAATTGAACGATTCTAGCTGATAAGTTTTTAACACCTTCACCACTCCAACCGAATGAACCAAAGCATTGAACAAATCTATTACAATGGATAGTTGGATTAAGACTACATGCAATTTGCATAATAGGAGGAATAGTATCATTAACTAAAGTAGGTGTACCTAAAAGTAAACCTTTAGCATCTTCAAATTCCTTTAAAACATCACCAACAGAAGACTCTACAATATTAAACATCTTAACTTCAACACCAGTAGATTTAATTCCTTCACTAATTTGTTCTGCCATTTTTTGAGTATATCCATAAGCAGATCCATAAGCAATAACAACTTTATTTTTTAAAGCAATAGGTTGTGCCCATTGTCTATATCTTTCGATATTTTCTTTAATGTGTGTTCTTAAAACAGGTCCATGGCTACAACAAATAGCTTTAAGTTCATCGCTTGGGAATCCCATTTGTGTTTCAATCATATCAAGTCCTTTAATTACATAATTTTTAAATGGTCCAAAAATACAATCAAAATAGTGTTTATATGCATCATCCATATCTTTAATTCTCTCCATCATTTGGTCATTAAATACTCTTTCATCTGCATAATGTCCTCCAAAAACATCACAACTAACTAATACTTTCATTTCTTCAATAACTGTCATCATAGTATCTGGCCAATGTAAAAATGGTTGAATAAGGAATTTTAAGTGATAATTTCCTAAGTCAAGTGTTTTAATCTTTCCTGAATTTAATGTCTTTGTATTTTCTTTAATATGTCCAATGTATTTAATATTATTTAATGCTGCCATAGTTCCAATTACTGTTGCTTCTGGGTATTTCTCTAATATGTGAACTAATGATCCACTGTGATCTGGTTCAGTATGATTTAATACGATATAATCTAATTTTCCTTCTTTTCCTATGACATCTTCTATTCTCTCTAAACACTCTCCTGCAAAATTCTCTTTACATGTTTCAAATAATACATTGCCTTTCTCACTTTTTAATAAAAATGAATTGTATGAAGTTCCATATGGTGTTGTCATTATTATATCAAACACTCGTAATTCTTTATCAAATACTCCTACCCAATATAAGTCTTTTACTACTTCCAATGCTTTCATTCCTATGTATTTCTTTCTTTCAGTTCCTCTTTATATATTCTCTTCTTTTTTTTCTCTTTGTCCAGATTCTTTTTTTCATTTTGTCCAGACTCTTTTTTTCTTCTTTCTCTTCTTCTAGATCTTTCTTCTCTTCTTTTTTCGGTTAGTTCTTTCCTCTTTTTCTTTCTTTTCTTGAATAAACAATTAGAAATAAACAAAAATTAAATAAAAATAAATCAATTATGATTTAACTAATTTTAGGTTTTCAACGTGTTATGAAGTGAATGAAGCAACTCCTTCAACACGTTTTATTTCTTTTAAATTAAAGTTGTTTTTTTAAATATCATCAACTTTATTATTCTTCGTTTCAGTTATTATTTGATTTTTATTTTGGATTTAATATGTGTTAAACTTCCTCATTCTTTCTATTTTTGTTTTAAGAAGAATATATCCATAACACTATGAATATATTTTATCTCCTTCAATATCAGCAACAAATTAACAAACACTCTTTTCTTGATAACACCTATATATATTCAATTTAAACTATTCACTATCAAATATATTTGTATGTTGATAAATAAATAATACCATTATATTAAATAATTCTTTAATAATAGCTTATAATAAGTACTAATAAATATTAACCAATTAGTCTTGAATAAGTATTATTTGGCAAAAAGTAACTCCATAACCAGATTATAATTGGTAGTTCATTTATTTAATTTATTTTAGTGTTTGTGTGGTGTTTCTGACAAAGTACTTTTGAATTGAAAACAATAATAACCAAACAAAAAAAAAATAAAAAGTATTTTATAAAGATAAATAACAAAAAAAATAAAAAAAAAAAATGATTTGGTTTGATTTAAGCTAATAATGCCTTGAAGAAACCAGGAGCTGGTGAAGTGCCAGTAATACCAGCAACAGCAATACGAGCACGAGTATTAACAGAAATCTTCATATCTGAAATTTCTTTATCGATTTCTTGCATAAATTCAATAATGAAATCGATAAGTTTATGTTTAAAGAGATTTTCTGTTTGGAAGTTAGTAATTAAGAAAGAAATATCATATCCTTTAATTGGTTTTCTTCTAAGAATAACAAAATTTTCAGCTCTTTGTTGAAGGAATGAAACAAATCTTCTAAGAAGAATAACTTCAAGATTATCAGCTTTTTTAACACAAATTGAAATTCTTACTGAGTTAATTGATCCTTCAATCATTACTTTCTCACATTTATCAACTCCATTTTCTTCACCACTTGGTTCAGATGGTACTCTAACAATAACTACTGGTTTAAAAATAACTTCTTTTGAAAGACCAAGTTCAACTTCTGGTTTATTGTGTCTTTCAATTAATTGTGATGCAAAGTTAGTTACACACATTGCACTATTCAAAGTTGCTCTAATAGTATCTAAATATGCTTGATAAGTGGTAGCCATAATAAAGAACTTATATTTGAATTACTTGTCTTTTAGTTCATTCTTTTTTTTATAAACTATTATTAAGTTCTTATTTTTTTTCCATTAACCAATACAAATTATTTTCTTCCATTGATTATTTAAACGTTTTATTCAATAAAAAATTCTTATTCATTCAAACTAAAATACAATATTTTTCTCTTTATAAAATTATTCATTAGATAATACTTATGTCAGAATAATAAAAAGTAAACGTTACAACAAATCTATTTAATTTTAATCATGAACGTGGGATTGTTGTGTAATTTCTTCAAAGGCAGTCTCTAATTTTTGTTCTTCAATAAGTTCTTCTTCTGAATTTTTAAGCATTTCTTTTATATGTTCATCTAATTTTAAATCATCAACAATATGATATTCACCTCCATAACAGACAACTGGCATACTAAAGAATATTCCTTTTGGAATACCATATTGTCCTTCACTATAAACTCCCATACAAACTATCTTTTCTTTATTTGTTCCAAGACACCAATCTCTAAAATGATCAACAATTGCTTTGGCAGCTGAAGCAGCTGATGATGCCTTTCTCATTTCAATTACTTTAGCTCCTCTTTCTTGAACAGTTTTATTAAAAGATTCTAACCATGACTCTTCAACAAGGTCAGCTACTCTTTTTGGTCCATTTGATGTTTGAACAACTGCATGAGAAATATCTGGACATTGTTTTTCTGAATGATTTCCCCATACAAAAGCATCAGAAACATCTTCAACTTTACAATTTAATTTACTTGCAATTTGAGCAATAGCCCTATTTTGATCAAGTCGAGTTAAACAAGTAATTTGTTTAACATCAATTCCAGCATTATTAGCAACTACAAGTGCATTAGTATTAGCTGGATTAGCAACAACTAAAACTCTAACATGAGGATTAGCAAAATTCTTAAGAGCAAGAGCTTGTTCTTTCATAATTCTAGTGTTAATGCCAATTAATTCTTTTCTTTCCATACCTACTTTTCTTGGCATACCAGCAACTAAAATAGCACATTCAACATCTTTAAATGCAACTTCTGTTTTATTTGAAGCTACAACTCCTTTAACAAGTGGGAAACAACAATCAGCTAATTCCATTTTTACTCCTTCCATAGCTTCAACCATAATATCATATAAATGTAAATAAACTGTTTGATTTGGACCAAACATTAAACCATGAGCAATTAAGAAAAGAAGATTATATCCAATTTGACCTGCAGCTCCAGTTACAAGAACATGAAGTGGTTTTGATTCAACATTTGGATCATTGTTAACACGAGACCACACTTTATTAGAATCAATATTAGCCATTAATGTTAGAATTATGTTTAAAGTTCTAACATAGGTTTAAATACTCTTTTTTTTACCCTTTTTTCTCACTGTTCATTCTTGTAATTTAAGTTGAAATTGCAACTTTTCAAAAATAACCCTTTCAGTTTTTAATGAGTTTTGTTTTTATTTAGACATATTTAATTATTAATATCTTTGAATTTACTTTATGAATCGTTTCTACTTCTATTCAATATCTCTATATCTATTCATTTAACATTTTTTGTAGTTGAGGTTATCAAAAAATACTAACTTCCATTTTCTCACTAATTTTTATCAAAAATATGAAGAATTATTATTTTTTTAAAATTAAAACACGTGCTTCTACGTTGTTTTTTTATTTGATTTTATTTTGAATAAATCGTTAATTAATTTGAATTTCAATTGAATTTTATTCAATAATACTTGAATCATATTTCAAGATACTATTTTTTGTATGGAAATTATCTGATAATTCAATTTATTTCTTTTTATGTTTTATTTTCATTTTTCTTTCTTTTAATAACATTTTTTAATGTTTTTAAATTTGTTATTTTATTTTTCTTTGAATTTCTGTTTTGTTTTATTAGGTAACATAACTACAACTCGTCTCATAAACTCTAATTAAATTATTGGTACCATTCTTTACAAAGTAAAAAATAAAAAAGATTTATTTAAACAGACACAACAGAACAATAAATGTCAGACAATAAAAGTGGAAATGAACAAAGAATTTCAGAAAATAAAAACCTCAATAAAGAAATAAATGTTTTATATAACGGAAATAAAAAGAAAAGCCAAACAAAACTATTTTCATGAGTTGTAATAAAGTAAGAAAAGAAACAAAAAAAAGAAGTTGGAAGAATTACAAAACCCACATTATTTATTTAGAACTTGAATAAAGATTTCTTGTTAAATAACATACAAATGCCATTCGGAAGAAAAGGAAGAAAGAACCAAATTGATGAAAGCTATACCTCTGTTATTGATGGTATTAAAAAGATTTATGATACTAAACTCAAAAAATTAGAGACTGATTATAAATATGATTACTTAATTTCTCCAACTATGAGACCAGCTGACTTTGATGCAAAGCCAATGGTTTTATTCCTTGGTCAATACTCTACTGGTAAAACTACTTTTATTAATTATTTATTAAATTATGATTATCCAGGATCAAATATTGGTCCTGAACCAACTACTGATGGATTTGCAGCTATTATGCATGGACCAACAAATGGTAATGTTCCAGGAAATACTTTATGTGTTCAAACAGATAAACCATTTACTAATTTGGCTAGATTCGGTAATGATTTTATGGCTAAATTTAGTGGTGCATATTGTAATCTTCCCCTCCTTGAACATATGACTTTTATCGATTCTCCTGGTGTTTTGTCTGGAGAAAAACAAAGAATTGGTAGATCATATGATTTTAATGAAGTTGTAAGATGGTTTGCTGAAAGAGCTGATATGATTGTACTTGTATTTGATGCACATAAATTAGATATTTCTGATGAATTTAAAGGAGTTATTGAATCTGTTAAGAAACACTCAGAAAAAATGAAAATTGTATTGAATAAAGCAGATTCTATTGATTCACAACAATTAATGAGAGTATATGGAGCTCTTATGTGGTCACTTGGTAAAGTTATGCAAACACCAGAATGTCTTAGAGTCTATGTCTCTTCATTCTGGGACCAACCATTTAAAGATACTTTATTTACTTCTTTATTTGAAAAAGAACGTGATGATTTAATGTATGACCTTCATGCATTACCAAAACAAGCTACTGTTCGTAAAGTTAATGAATTATGTAAACGTGCTAGATTAGCTAAAACAAACGCATACATTACATCATATCTTCGTGAACAAATGCCAACATTTGGTAAAGAAAAAAAGAAGGCAGAACTTATTGCTGATTTGAATAATGTCTTTAATATTATTATGAGAAAATATAATTTGGCTGCTGGTGATTTCCCACCAATCCAGCTTTATAAAGAAAAATTAAATGAACTTGATTTCACTAAATTCCCTAAGTTAGATACAAAGCTTATTGCTTCTATTGATGACGTACTAGGCACGGATATTCCGATGTTATTAAAGAAATATCCAATGGAAGATAGTTTGTCTTCTTCTTCTAACCCATTTGAAGCATCAACTGGTTATGAAAAATGTATGGATATTTTAGAAGTAACTGACGATGAAATTTTTGCTTACCAAAAAGAATTTGATAAATTACCAAAGAACGAAGAAGGTAAGGTTAATGGTAAAGACTGTTTTGCTCCACTGATGGCTACTGGAGCAGATAAGAAAGCTCTGAAAAAGATCTGGTCTATTGCTGATTCCGGTAAAAATGGATCGTTAAATGCTCATCAATACATTCTTGCCAAAGTTTTAGTTCGAAGTCTATTGCAAAATGGTGGTTATCCGGATGATTTACCGCCTGTGGAGTAACTCATTAGTACAATCAAATTTAATTATTTAATTCTAGTGTTTTCCATAAAATTTTTTTATACTTTTTAAATACATATATTAGCAAAAGTTGTTTCTTTCCTTAAAGGATTAGAAGAAAAGCCATATTGTTCTGAGTTACCAGATATATTAAAGCAACTTAAATTTTAAAATACAAATTAATTTTTTGTTATTTGAGTATTTTGTTATTATGAATAAAAAAATAAATAAAAAGAAGAAAATATTTTAAAATAATTTGATTTAATGAATTAAAAATAATATATTAGAAAGAAATAAAAAATTTTAACAAATTGTAAATTATTTTTCTTGTTTAGTAGGTTCTTTATCATCTAAGAACACACTGATTGTTGATAAATATCCTTTTTGTGAGAACGTTGGATTCTTTGGAATTATATCATCTATCATTTGTTTTCTTTGTAAATATGGTAACATCACATCATCTCCTATAATTCTTTGTTTTGAATTATCTGATGCATTGAAAGCTGTTTCTCTTGTAAGTTCTCCTAAAATATCTTCAGGAACAACCATATTATCTAATAATGGTCCAAATACTCTTACATCTTTGTTTCTTTGTATTTCAATAGTATCAACACCACATATTCCTGGTTTAATAATTACTTGACTTGAAATATTTCCATTATTTTGTTCTTCAACTTTAACTTGGTTTTGTTCTTCATTATTTTCATTCCATATTATTACAACATGATCATCACCAATTAATTTCCATTTTCTTTCTTCATTACCTTCTACAGATGGCATTCTGACACTCTCATGATAAACACATTCTCTTGTTGATGATTTATAATAAAGAACCGTTACACCATCATTTCCTGTTTTTTCCATTCCACCAATAAATCCATTATATTTCTTAATATCCGTTTGTTCTCCTAATGAGCTTGAAAATCCTTCATATCTTCTTGAAACTTCACAATTCTTTAATATCTCTTCTTTATTTTTCATTCCTTTCTTTACATAAATCAACCCAATTGGATATACTCTTCTTGCAGGAGTTTTATCAAGAGCACTGACTAAATTTCTAAATTTGTCATGAGATGGTAATGATGTTAGTCTTGATGAAATAGCTAATCCATCAATGAAGAATAATTCAGTCATTAATAATCCTGTTGTTAATGGTGAGGTAATTGATACATCAATTTTTTCTGGTAAAGAAGGTGGTAAAATTTCAATTTTCTCTTTTGGTATTTGTTGAAGAGTTTTTCTCATATCAATACATTCCTTTGTTGTTGTTTTTAATGTTTCGTCAAATTCTTCTTTATTTCCTACTTCAGTTGGGAAATCCCAAACAAGTTCTTCTGGAATTAAATCAATAAGCTGTGAAACATCATTAATATCACTATGAATATTTTCTACAACAATACCATCTCCTTCAGAAACATTACCAAGAACTTCTATATGTTCAATAGTCTTTTTCCAATTAGGAACTTGTACTTCTGTAAATTTCCATTCAAATCTACCAACACTATTTCTTACACAAATCGTGACATCTTCTCCATTTTCTGGATGTGTTACAGAATATAATGTATTGTCATTAAAGAACCATTTAGTTGATTTATCTGACACATCTGATCCAGTAGAATTAACTAATAAAGCTCCTTCTGTACCTAGTCCTGATATATATAATCCAATATATGCTTCTGCTGCTTCTCCTGCAATAATTCGATGTGGTTTAGAAGTTGTTGTATTCATATGAAGTGCACTGGTGAGTGCTTCAAGCATAATACTAGCTATATCAAGAGAATGAATTGCTGGAGACACAGATGGGGAAATAAGATATTCCATCAATGCACAAAGTAAACTTCCTACGGTTTGATTGTTTAAAGTGGAAATCATTTGGAATGCAGAAACATGTAATTCTGTAATTAATGGAACAGGTAATGGTGGTGATAATCGTGCTAATGATGAAATAATTTGACAAACACATCCATATCTCTCAGTTGGTAAATAAGACATCAAACACTTTAATATATCCAATGCTAAATCATTTTGTTTTTGTTGAACAACTAGAAGATGAAGATGACATGCCAATCCCCATAATAATGTTTCTTGTGCAATAGAGTCTTGAAATAGAGTCATTAAATGTTTTTGAGCATAATATAGAGAATAATTAAAATCTCCTAATGCTTCTTTAAATTCAATTAATGGAAAAACTTGTGGATATAATTTTTCTGCATAAATTAATGAATTTAATAATCCAATAATTTTCATTGCAATATTCTCATGAGACTTTTCTGGTAATGTTGGAAGTTGTTGAAGCATAGAAAGTAATGGAACAATCATTCTAGTACATCCTGGTAATCTTAATGAAAAAATGTCATGTAATCCAAGAAGAAATTCATATGGTGCATTTGGAATGAGAGAGACAATACTTTCATAAAATGTAGAATATGCTGGAAGTACATATCGTTTATTTCTAACAAATAAATCACATAATCCTAATCCTGCAGTTATTTTTACTTCAATTTCTTCTGAAGATGAAAGACTACGAAGGAAATATGTACCAAAAGTATTCATTAAATCAACTTTACTTTCTCCATCATATCTTATTAATAATTCACATACTTTTCTCACACTTGTGATACAATTTTTTACTGCTGTTTCCATACATGTATCTTGTATCATAAACCAAAGTCCTTCCCATAATTCAAACATTTCATTTGGTTTCAGTTTAATCATTTCTTTAAATGTAGGATCATCATTAGGAAATATATAATCTGGTTCAACACTTATATAACGTACCATTTGATTAGGATTTTGTGGAGTAGAATTCGTTGGTAAGGAAATAATTTGTTTTGTTACATGAATAATTTTTTGACATAACTGAGTTAATAATCCAGAAGAAGAATAAAATTGATGAAGCATATCATATAATTTATTATATGCTGTAGCAGAATGTCTCCATCTAACATAAGATGTAATAATAGTATCAACAAGTGAACCAACAGCATCATCACGATAACAAGTAATTAATTTATTAATATTATTAACAAGTGTTGCAATAAGTAAATCTTTCATATCATCCATTAAATCTAATTCATTGTTTAATAATTCCATCATTCTTGAATGAAGTGCTGATGTAAAACAACGAATATTTGGATTCATTTCAGCATGATCAAATGGAATATCAATGCATTGAATAATGTATCTTCTAAATTCTAATAATTTGTTACTTCCAAGTGCATTTTCATAACTTATTGCAGTGTTTGTTTTAGCAACAAATTCTGTATAAAAGAATGTGAAATAATTAAGTCCATTTTGGAAAGTTTCTGGTGAGAAATTAAGTGCTGTTGATAGAATAAACTCTAAGAATGGAGTTGCACCTTCTTCTTTGAAAAACATTTCTTTAATATCACTAGTTATTAATTTTCGTAAATCAGTTAAAATAATTTCCATTAATCGTGTTGGAATATCTCCTAATCCTGATGATGGGACAACACATGACAATGTAATTGTTTTAGAAAATGATGGAAATAGTAATGCACAAATATTTTCTGCAATAGGAAGAAATGTTTTATAACTCTCTTTCTTTAATAATCGATCCAAAAATTTATCAATAAATTCCATTGAAAGTGATCGTTCATCAACAGGTTCTTCAGAAGGAACATAAGGTTCATTAACCAAACTAGGAAATGGTTGGTTTGGTGGTAGATCAATTAAACTTCCAATATTCATTGAAGATATGATATATCTTGCAAACTGTGAAGAATATTCTTGTTTGTCTTGATACATATTTAATAGAGTTTCGTATGCTGCACGTCTTAAAATTGTATCAGTTCCAATAGAAAGATAATTCTCAAATAATGAAAACAACGACTCAAATACATGAAATTCATTATATGGAAATACTTTTCCTGCAAACTCGATTATTTTTAATTGGCTTAATGCAGCTTTACTAGTTTGTTTTCCTTTTTTACAATGAGCAACTTGTCCAGTGGCATATTCACTTAGAATTAATCCAGTCAATGAATGATTTATTTTACAATATGAAACTATATCACTATCCTCTTCAATAAGCCATTGTAAATATTTAAATTTATTTGCATTAGATTCTTTTGGCTCAAGAAGTAACGCTTTTTTCTTTCGTATCTTCTTTTCCTGTTCTAATTGTTCTTTAGCTGATTTACTTGACATAAAGTTATTATTTAATAGTTCTTTATTATTTTTAGTTAAGTTGTGTTGTAATAACTGGAAAACCTTTTTATTAAAGGAAAAATACTCAGTGAATTTCTAGCATTTGGTATTGTTATATTTTATATTCTTTTAGTTTTATGTTACTAACCTTTCATAGGTCAAAGTGAGTAATATCTTATAACAAGATAAAACTAAAAGAATAATTTATTGTTATTACATTTAAAAATTACATAAAGAAATATAAATTTGAAAGAAAGTCATTAAATTTAAAGTTCAAATTACAAGTCAAGATAATGTGCTAAAAATTAAATCTATTTATATTCTAAATAAAAACCAAAAAATTATTATGTAACAAACATGCGAGTAACAATTCTAAAGCATTTGATGGGTCGATATCAAAGTTTGGAATAACATCTTGAGATGGTGCACGAGAGTACATTTGTCTGTAGTACATATACTCAATGGTTCGTTCTAATAATTTGCTTGGAATTCCAGGAATAGGAATAGTAATGATACCTTCTGTTGGTTGGTCTTCAAGCATTGTTTTAAGTGTTCCACTGTGTTGTGCACATTCACGAGAAATATAAAATTCATGACCATCTTGTGAAATAAGTTTTAGATTTGGTATATCCATTTTGTTGAGAAAGTCTAAGATTTTAAAGTTAAATCTTCTATTTTCTCTTTATTTTGAGATTAGGATGAATGATAAAAAAAGTCATGGAACAAAACATTAGTTATCAATTGACTTTATATGTCTTTCCATTAATTCTTCTCTTTGTAATAACTAACGAATTTTAAATTATGAATCAAACCTATTATAATTCATTTATACCATGTAAATATAATAGTGTTTAATTTTTTTTGAAAGTTGCATACCAATACCTAATGTTTTTCCCTTAATATTTTTGTTTTATTCAAGTCTTTAGATTTAAAGAAATTGTTTATTCATAAGTTATATTTTTTATTTTTTATTATGCTAACTTTCAGATAAACGATAATTGAAATTTCATTTTCTTCTATTTGAAGTTTGTTGTTTATTAATGGATTTTATAACTTGATATAATTTATAAAAAATTAATGGAGCTAGTTATAATAAGATTAACTTGTTGCTAATAGAACATATTATTGTCAACAGGTATTTCTCTGGTATATAATTGCTTCATCTTAGAGATATTATTTATTGATTTTTTCCTAGTAAGTAGAAATTATAATCCAAAAAAAAAATAAAAAATTTAGTCTTTATTTTCCTGACTTTTACATCTTCCGAACTCAATTAATACATTATTGCTTTATGGGGATTTGCCATATCTGTAAAGAACAAACAACTTTGTATTGTGTTGACCATGAGAAACATATTTGTTTAAACTGTCTTTTAAAAAGTCATAAAGAAGTTTGTTGAAAATCTTGTTATTTGACTAAATAGACATTCATAGTTTTGTAATAGTGCACAATTTGTCAATATGTGGATTACGTTGATGGTAAAGTAAAAAAAGATAACTCATGTCATTTGTGTGGAGAGGAAATATTTGAAGGGGATTTAATAGTTCGATTACCTTGTTTACATAAGTTTCATCAAGAATGTTTATTAAAGTCATTAAGTAATATCCATTTAAATGAGTCAGAAAGTTGTGAAAACCAGTTTAAATGTCCAGAGTGTTTAATAGATATTTTTACAGAAGAAAATAAAAACACAGTATTAATGCAATCTCTTATTCAACAGTTTAAACAATTAGAATTTATAAAAAAGTATGCAAATATTAGTGATGAGAATGTTAGTGAATCTACAACAAGTGAAGTTATGGCAGCTATTAGCTTGAAAAATAATGATGAAGATAGTATTGTAGTATCTCAGTCTGTTGACACAACTAACAAAGGAGATGATGTGGCAATTGGAATAAACCCTGAAGAACAAAGCATTGAATTAGAAATAGATGAAGATGAAGACAAGAAAATAGTGACAAAAGATATGGATGGAAATTCTTTGTTACAAACGTTTGTTGTTTGTGTTTTTCATTGAATAGTTTTTGATTTATAATTTAGTAAAACTATTCTTACATGGAGAACTAAAATTCTTATTGTGATACTTGTCATTTGTTTCATTTTCCTTATTAAAGCTTTGATTAACCAACATAGTATGGTTATCACTAATAAACAAGAACAAAACCTAAAATAATTTAAGTCTCTTTTTGATATATTTACTTTTCAGTTTTTAAGTCAACAACTAAACGTTGTTTTGGTAATGTGAATATAACATTTCTTTTAACTAACTCATTTGTAAGTAATTCAATAATCATCTTTTTAGCTTTAAGATACTTTCCTGGGTCATTATAAGTGATATTATTTACTTCAATCCATAGTAAGAAATTAATTTTATGTTCAAGAGTCACATCTACTGGAGAAAATATTATGTCTGTATTCCACTTAAACATTGTATCTGTTTTAACAAATTGTTCTAATGAAACTCGAATTTCTTCAATAATTTTAAAGTCAATAGTTATGTCAACATTAATGTATAATTCAATTGTATAAAATGGTGAACGTTTAAGTTGTGTGATAACACTATTATATAAAAAGTCATTAGGGAGAATGTATTGTTCTCCATTTGGGTTATGAGCAACAGTACTTAGTAGTTGAACTTCATCAATAATGACTGCAGGAAAACCAGTTACTTGAATTCTGTCACCAATATCGAATGGTCGAATGAAAATAACAAGAACAAGACTTTCCCAAACTCTTTTCATATAATTTCCAAATATGAACGAAAAGCCAAGAAAGAAAGTACAGGAAGGTAATAAATATGATGAAATTGGAACTCCATTAATTAAACAAATAATTATAAGAATTAAAAGGATTCCAAAGACATCAATAATACGAGAAAGCGCTATTGAGATTGTTTCTTTATCCCGAACTTTTCTCTTTAATAAATCTTTTTTTTTATCAACTAATCGAATTGCTGAAATACAATCCTCTATTTCTATAATATCTTTTTTAAACATTTCATCAAACCACTTATTAGTTTCTTCTTCATAAAAACATCTCTTTACAATTGATTTTTTAATTTGATGATGGTCAATTTCTGAAAAGAGAATTTGGTCAGAAGACATAATACTTTCATTTACTGTAGACAATGGAACTCTTTCAGTTTGAAAAGACTCATTTTTTGTTTCATACCCATTGAATATACATGTTTGCAATTGATGGAGATTATCAAACAACTGTTTACTTTTTTGTTCAGTTTCTCTTTCATCGATTTGATTTTTTGCTAATAAACTTTCTTTGTCAAGAATCATTCTATTGATGATATCTCTCCACACTATTTTTTTATTCATTAAATAATGTTCTTCAACAGGGTTAGGAGAATTATTATGTAATAAAAAATTAACAACTAATTCACACCGAATGTTGTTGGTAAGTTGGGGTAGTAGTTGATTTATATTGATATGTGTTGAGATAAGATAACATATAACAACACAAATGATTCTAACAACACATATATCAATAAGAATATAATGGATATTTACAACAACTATAGATATTTGTTTCCATATTGTTCCAAAAAGAGTTTTGAACAAAATAAATGAAAAAGAAGTAACAATAAATGTACAACAATAATATGCAAGATGAGGAGTATTGATTCTATGAAGTTGTTTTACTCTTAACAAATAATTTTTTGTAAGTAGTAATAATATAAAAACTATATGTATACTGAGGATAGTACATGTAAAATATAATGGATAATAGAATAACGCAACTCCAAAGAAGTTAAAGTGATAGAAACTACTTACAATAGTTAAAATAATATTAATTATTTCAAGAATTATTAATCCAATATTACTAATAATTATGAAAATCCTCATTAAAATAGAAGAATCGATAAAATTTTTCTTGAAACATCTAATTCTTTAAAGAAAATCCTTTTCATGAAAAAGTGATATAATCACAATCATATCTTCATTCATAATGATACAATTTTGAGTTTTCAAAAAAATATTAATAAAATTATAGTAAAAATACAATAAAAATATAAATATTAAAAAAAAAAAAGAAAACCTATACAACTGGATTGGTGTTATACTTATGAACACAACAATCTACAATCAATTACTTGTTCAAATAGTAGAAAACCAATTTGGTAAATTTGTCGGACAAATAACAAAATACTTATTAGTTAAACCATCAACTATTTTTGATTTATGGAGACAATGTCATCAACCATATTCAAAGATGTATGAAGCACTTTTTGTGTTACTTCATCACAGCATATTGAAGTATTCAAATGAAGAACCAGTAATTATTTCTATTGATCAAAACCGTATATTATTTTCGTTACGTCACTCTCATTTTATTGCCTTAATGCAACAAAAATTTGGTGAGTTAGCTAAAGAAATTTCAATAACTCTGATTACATATGGTATGCTCAATTTTGAAGACATATTTGCTGTCCTTCAATCGAAGAACATTGATGTAAAAGAAAGTGATTTAAAAGCGGTATTTGATGAAATGGTTAAAGAGAAATATATTACTCGAGTAAATAAAAATGTTGTTGATTTAGTTCAACTAGAACGTACAAGTACTCCAGCGCCATCATTTTCTACTGTAAAACAAAATGAAAATGTTAGAAGAAAAGGAATAAGAAAAAGAGGAAAAATTGATGTTGTTACTGAAAATCCTATTCCTAAAAAAGTTAAAGTTGGAATTGATTTAAAAGCACAAACTAATTTGAATTCTACTACAAAAGTTGAAGACTCTGATAATAGCCAACCAGTTTGGACAGTGAATATTGAAGTTTATAATAAAGAAACTATCTTATACAAATTGTTGGATTTAGTTAATAAGAAATTTGATAATAAAGCTGTTCCAATTATTGAAAAAATGTGGGATTTATCTGCATATGGCAAAACGCCTGTTGATTTTGCTATTTTATGTCAAAACTTAAGAGAGATAGCACCTGAAACGATTAGAAAATATCTTGAAATGATGAGTCGAGATGAGCCATTTATTATTGCAAAAAATCAATCAGCATTTGTTAGTGATACTAATAGTTTTAAATTACGTTTGAAAATTATTCTTTTATTAATAAAAAATTAATAATACTAATATATTAGAGGTTGATGCTGCGACAGCATTTTTAAAGGGGGTTATGATTGAGTCATGCATTCAATCAAAATTTGGAGTTATTGGAGCAAGTATTCATAGGGTATTAAAAATTAAACATATTCTAACTGATTCTCAAATTGCTGATTTATTAATTGGAGAAGGAGAAGAAGTTAAACGAGGATTATATCAAATGCATCAAGCAGGGTATGTCAATGGACAAGAAGTTCCTAAATCAAATATAAGAGGTGGCAAAAATTCATATTATATGTGGTCCATTAATTTTTCACAAATTAATGCCATATTATTAAGTGAAACAGCAAAGTCATTGATGAATACAATGGATCGATTAAAGTTAGAAATATCATCAAAGTCTGCGTTAATAGCAAAATATAATGAAGGAGTGGAAATTGGTCAGATATTATTAAATGAAGAAGAAAATGAAGAATATATGAATTTAGATAGAAGACAAAAAATGTTATTGGATGGGTTATATTACCTTTCTGGTTTATTCTTCTGTTTGAAAGATTATTAAAACAAATTGATTTGATTTATTTTTATTGTCATCGTATTTTAAAAATTTGTTTTGTTAAAAGAGAAAAAATAAATGTTGAAAATATGAATAAATGTATTAATACAAATTACTCAAATTGAATAGCTAATAATCGTTTACAAACTATTGAACTTCTTTGAAATGTGAGTGATAATATATTTTGTATTTCTTTACAATCAAATGAATGAGTAATTAATTCAGAAAGATTAACATCACCATTTGATTTAATTGTAAAAGCATTAATACAAGAAAAGACTGTATCTTTTTCAGGACAATAATGTAATTCAATATTTGGTTGATTTTTGTTTAATCTTTTCAGAATAGTTTCACAAACTGAAATATTATCTTTAATAAAAAAGATAAATGAACCTTTTGAATAAAATTCATTACTTGGACATTTGTTAAATGGAGCAATTATGTCCTTATGAAAACATCCAAACCTAATTCCATCTGCAATACATATAAACAAAATACTTTCTTTTCCAAAAACTTTAGAACTTAATATCCTATTATCTAGTCCATCTTGATTTGAATCAAATATTATCTTTTCTGTTTTAATTCCAATATTTCTTCTAATAAATCCGATACGTTCAACCAATCGATAAATTGGTTTTTCATTATGTACATTTGGAGAAAGATAATTAGTCAAATATTGATCATTTATACTTCTTCTTTGTTGTGGTTTAGATGATAACTTGAGTATTTCAGATGAACTTTTTTCAAGAGGTTTAAAAAAGCTTCTAGACTCAAGGGTTATTGATGGTATTGACGTTATAAGTGACATACGTTCAACTGAATTAATGGCGTCATCACATTCTTCAGAACTTGTGTCAGAACTAGAATGGAGTCTAAAGAGTGTAATGCTTTTCTTAGTGAAATTTTTAATACAAAAGCTTCTACTACCCCTCTTTTTAGTTTTACTGGATTCCTTACTTGTCTTCATTCACTAAAAAGAACTAGATTTGAATCAAAGGGATTAATACTTTAAATTAAATTCGAGAACAGCAGAAAACTCTATGATTTCAATTTACTTAGAATCACATAAACAAAAATAGATCACTTCAAAAAACCTGAAGTTATTTTTAATTTTTCTACTCAAATCAAAAGAATCTATATTTATTAATTAGAAAGATATTAATGAGTGGAATTATTTTAATTTATTAAAATACTCAGTAACGTTTTGTATTGATTCACCACTCCTCAACTAAAAAAGATTAAAGGAAATTAATTCTATACTCATTCTCGCACATTACTTGAAATATTTTTTAAAAGGAATAACAATATTCATGACTTTTATTTAATAAAAAATAAAAGTATGTGATTAAATATGATATATATAACATTTAATCATTATTAAAAAAAATATTAATAGTTTTCAAGATAAAATAAATACTAACGTATTAGTAATAAAAGAGTATTAAATGTGTAATGTCTTTTTTTTATTAATGAAAAGCTCATAGAACAATAAGACTATGTATTACTTAAGAAATTGAATTTTTAAATAACAAGAATATTTAAATAATAAAAAAACTATTGAAAGAAGTAAAGTCTAAATAGAAAAGAAAAAATAACAAAGAAAACCCTGAAAATTTTACAAAAAAAGTACTAGGGTTGAAAAAAAACCAGACAACAAACATGGCTGTATTGAACAAAGCAATCAAAGTTAAAGGAGATGAAATGAATGAAGAAGAAGCCATTAAATTATTCCAAACTAAACGTTTAATTAAGAATATTGAACAAGCTCGAGGAGATGGTACATCAATGATTACTCTTATTATGAAACCAATGGAACAAATCTCTAAAATGATGCAAAAATTAGTTGAAGAATATGGAACTGCAACTAATATTAAATCACGTGTCAACAGACAATCTGTTCTTACTGCCATTACATCAACTCAAAACCGATTGAAGTTGTATCACGTAGTTCCACCAAATGGACTTATTATTTATTGTGGTTCAGTTTATACTGAAAAAGGAGAAAAATTATTATGTATTGATTTTGAACCACCTAAACCAATTAATACATCAACATATCTTTGCGATAACAGATTCCATACTGAAGCTCTTAATGATTTACTCCAAAATGATGATAAATATGGATTTATTATTATGGATGGTAATGGTACTTTATTCGGTACTCTTCAAGGAAATACTCGTACTGTTCTTCAAAAGATTAGTGTTGAATTACCAAAGAAACATGGTAGAGGAGGACAGTCATCTGTTCGTTTTGCTCGTTTAAGACTTGAAAAAAGACATAACTATGTACGTCAAGTAGGTGAATTAGCTGTACAAAATTTCATTACTGATGATAGACCAAATGTATGTGGACTTATTCTTGCTGGTATTGCAGATTTTAAAACAGTCTTAAACAAATCAATGTTATTTGATCAAAGACTTCAAGCAATTGTATTAAATATTGTTGATGTATCTTATGGAGGAATGAATGGATTCAATCAAGCTATTGAACTTTCTGCAGAAACATTAAGAAATGTTAAATTTGTTGCTGAAAAAGATTTGATTAATTCTTTCATGGACAATATTAAAATGGATACTGGTAAATTTGTTTTTGGAGTTCAAGAAACATTGAAAGCATTAGAAATGGGAGCTGTAGAAAAATTAATTGTTTGGGAAAATCTTCCTACTATTAGAATTGAATTAAAACACCCACAAACTGATGAACGAAAAGTTCTTTATTTAAAGAAGGAATCAGAAGCTGCAGAAAATGGAGTTATAAAAGACCCAGAAACAGGAGTTGATTTCCAATTAGTAGAGAGTGAATCATTTGTTGATTGGTTATCAAAACATTATAAAGAATTTGGTGCACATCTTGAATTTGTTACAGATAAGTCTCAAGAAGGAGCTCAATTTGCAAAAGGATTTGGAGGTATTGGAGGTATTTTAAGATACCAATTAAGTATGGATGAACTTGATGATAATTTCAATATGAATGAAGAATTTGAACATGAAGAAGAAGATGACGATGATATTTTTGGAGATGAAGCAGATCATTTCCAAGAATTTGATGATGAATTTGGTTTGTAAGGACTTTAAAAAGAAGGTTAATGGCAGAAGTAACTTCTTTATCAGAATTAATACAATTGCTTTTTTTTATTAAGAATAATTTCTTTATTTTCAGTTATCAAATAAGTATTTTTCATTTATAGTAATTATTTTTGAAAGAAGAAACAAATAATCTATGGTTACCAATAAATCACTCATATTTTATCTATTTGTATATTTATTAATAAAATTAAAAAACAAATTTTTGCAAAGCAGTTATGGACCAAAGGTACCAAAGAAGAAAAAAGAAAAGATAATTGAATTAATCAAAGAATGAAGAAGTTTAACCAAACATTAGAAGTTCCTTATTGTTAAAAAATTATTTAAATGGACAACCCTTAGATCTATAAATAGTCAGAAGAGATGCTCGACTTTGAATTAACAGTCTACATCTTAGTATGTTACTTTGTCTGTGTGATTGGTGGATTTATTCCATTCTTTATTAAACTCTTACCTAACAGAAAACTTGCTGGTGAAATTTTAGATATTTGTAGTGCATCAGCTGGTGGATTATTCTTATCTGGTGGATTAATGCATATGTTAGCTGAAGGTAATGATATGATTGACCATTCAGGATATGACTTTATGGGTCTTCCACTGGGATTCTTTTGTTGTGGTTGTTCATTCTTATTTATCTTTTTCTTTGATAGAGTGGTAGTAACACATGGAGGTCATGCTTCATTTGAAGATGTTGAAAAGATGTCAGGGTTTGTTATATATTTATTATTACAAATGTAACTTTCTTAAGACTTAATTTAGTTGAAAACTATATTTACTTTTTAGAGAAGAGAATGACTCTCTTATGGAAGAATGGTCTCATAGACATAAACATCCTGAAGAAGAAAAAGAAGAAGGAAAGGGATGGTGTTCAATTATTACATTAATTTTTGCTTTATCGTTACATTCTTTCTTTGAAGGTCTTGGATTAGGTGTTTCCACAAGTCCAACTGCTATTTTTATAGCAGTTGCAGGACACAAGTGGGCCGACTCAGGATTCACTGTTATTTTCTTGATGTCAAAAATTCAATCGTTACCAATTGTTGCGGTTATTGTATTAGTCTTTTCAACATTTACCCCTATTGGGTCATTATGCGGAGTGTTAATTGTTGAATTATTAGGAGAATCTCCTATTTCTGAATTGATTCAAGGAATTTTAATTTGTTTAGCAGCAGGAACATTCTTATATGTAGCTATTTGTGAAATTCTAACTGAACAATTTGAAAATGGAAAATATAAATACATTAAATTTACATTAGCTATTATTCTTTTCCTTGCTATGTCATTTGTTACTATGTTAGAAGGAAATTAATTGGTTCAAATAATCCAAAAGTAAAAGTAATTTAATATTATCAGGAATATTTTAATATAATTCTTTTAGTTTTTATTATTAGACTATTATTTCTGTTATTATTTTTTTCTTATTTCTTTATTTTTTATTGTTAGTCTTGGCATAGATTCGAAGATGGCACGTCAGAGACACCACACGAAACCCTAAAATAATCCCATGCTTCGAATCTCCCAGTTATCGTCTGGTCATGACGTGCCTTTGGTGAGATAATATCTATTCAAAACTAACTGGTTATTATTATTAATATTTATTATGAGTGATTATTATAAAAGATTATTATTCATTAACGTGTATTGTTCTTCATTAACGTGTATTGTTATTCATTATTATTTATAAGGATTGTTATATTAAGGAGGTATTACGTATTAAGAATTATCATTTATTAAAGAAGACGCATATATAATTGATATTGTTGCACAAAAATTAAACATAATGATATTATCAAGGAATAGGGTTTCTTTAAGGGGTGTCGAAGGTAAAAGGAGATGAGCTATAACAGTAAGTTATGGATATACTCTCCTTAAAACAACAATATAAAGAATGAGAAATATTATATTACTCATTAAAATCAAAATAAAAGTCAGGCAGCAACTTAAATGAGGAACCATTTAAGTCGAGCATGCTTGCAAAAACTTTATTTCAATAGAAATAAAGCGTGTTGAAGAAACTGATTCGCTCACTTCTCAACATGATGAAAAACCTAAAAAATAAGGTTAATCATAATTGATTTCTTTTTTTTTTTTTTTTTTTTTTTTTTTTTATTGTTAGTCTTGGCATTTTCCTGTGTTTGCTTTAACCAATCATTTTACAAAATAATTTTTTGAAAATGGAATAATGAAATTCATAATATATGGAAAGATATTTCTTTCAAAAAAAAACTTCAACTCTTGTAATAAGTTAGTTCAATAATTCTTAACATTTAATTAATGATTTCTCATTCCATGATTTGTTCTAACTATTGAAAGGTTATTATTATAGTAAATTAATGAGTTTACTAAAATAATTGGTTTATATAAAATACCATTAACGAATATTTAACTTCGGTTTATTTGAAAAAAATAAGAGTATTAGTTATATTTAATTAACTTAAAATAACTAACTCAAAACATTAATTATAAATGAGTAATGAGAATATTAACTGATAATTAAACTAACAATATTAATTGTTTGTATAAAATACATATTAGTTAATAACAAAGATTGAGTTAGAACTTATTTTAAGTATTTACCAGATAGAATGGTTTTATATTTCATGAAAATGGAAATATTAAAAGATTAATTTCAAAGTTATTACATCAAAGAAATTAAAAGAATAAAATAGAAAATGTATTACATTTACTTAGATTAAATGGAATGTTTTATTGATGTATTGAATAGTTCTGCATCTAGAATTTCTGTAAATATATTAATATTGTTTAAATGAAATAGTACTGTTCTATACAAAAGGTAATAACAGAAATTATGGTTTGTTACTATTGATTATTTTTTTTGCTTATAACAAGAGACAATAAAGAAGAATAATTGAGTTTGTTAATTAGTCAAAAAGATTAAAAAGAAATAAATTAATTAGTTTGAACTCCCCAAGCAATAACATGTCTGTCTAAACCAGCTGTATAAAGAACACTCTCATCATAACTAAATGAAGAGCAAATTTGAAGTCTTAAATGTTCTCTTTGTAAAACATCAGCACCAATTTTTAACTTACCATGACGTAGTCCATTTGAATCAATAATAATCCAGGATTTATCTTCAGCTTGTACAAGGAATTTATCGTTTTGAGAGATATTTATTTTAGAAGGATATGATATTTTATACATTGCCTTAGGGGCTTTCATCATTTTAATGTCCCATATTTTTACTATTTTATCAAAACCCGTTGATACAATTGTTTTTCCTTGTTCACAAAATTGAGCTGAAATGCATGAACTACTTAAATCAATAATTGGTTGATAAATAAAAAAAACTAATTAATAACAAACTCTGAATGTGCATTAATACATTCTATTCGAGCATGATTTGGAGTTCTAATATCTATAAGTCTTAAACTACCATCAGTTGCTGTACATGAAAGAATTGGGGAATAAACATCAGAAGCTAATGAGGTGATATGATCATTTATTCCAATACTAGAACTAATTGATGAAATGTGTTCTCCATGTAAATCATAAACACCAACAACACCACCCCAAGTTGCAGTGTAAATTGAATCATTACCTAAACATACACCACTAACAATATCACCAATTTTAATTTCAGTAGTTGGTAATTGTTCTTTATGATCTTCATCAATTGTTACTCCAATTTTAAATAAACGAACAATTCCATCACCACATCCTGTAGCTAATAAATGTTCAGTTGGATGAAACATTAATGAAGAAACTGGTCGTGGATGAACTAAAAATTGAAGACATTTACCTGATTCAGCAGTAGATATACGAGCACTTCTATCTGAACTTGCTGTTGCAAAAATACTCATATCCCAAGGACTACATGCTAAATCAAGAATACAGTCACGATGTAAAATATAATTATGTAAAAATTTCCAATGTTCTGTTGTTTTTTTACTGACATAATGAGAATAAGTTGATTTTTGTGGTTTTGGTTTTTTAGTATCAACAACATCTGATTGATAAAATTTAACATTTCTTACATTTGGTTGAACTTTTAATCCTTCTAATTGTGCAATGACTTTAATTTAAGTTTTTGTATTTAATAAAAATTAAAAGACAAACGTGCTTTGTTATCTTCATATAATAAAGTATATTCCTTCAAAATATCTTTTAACAAATCTACAAAACGTTCATTTCCAAAGTTTGTTTGAAATGAAGGAGGAAGTGATGGAATAAAATCATTTGAATGTTCCTCTGGAACTTCAGTCATAAAACAAAAAGAATGAATGAAAAAAAGGAACTTTTCTTTTTTTTTGTTTTTAGTTTTTCAAGATAATAAAATTATATTTTTTTTTTTTGTTTTAGAAAAAAACAATAATACGAAAAATTTAAAGAATTTTTTTGTTTTTAAATTTTGTTTTTATTAATATTAAGTAAAACAAAATTAGAATTTAAAAAAAAAAAAACGAATAGACTTTAAGATCTTTGTTTAGTTTCAAATGAGTATCTAGAATCTTCTAAGAGAATATATTAAATAGTTTTATTTTTAGTAGTCTATCTCGAATCAAATTAGATTAATTAAGATAATCTATAATGTTCGAATTAATAAAATTTGTTTGTCTAGATGCATTCGAGTAAAATAAAATAGGCTATTTTTGAGTCGAATGATTTTAATTTGTTAAGTTTGGTCATTTTTCAAATTCAGTTATTGTTCCAAAATTTCATATATTGCCATAGCTACCCCTTTCACGGCAATCAAGAAAAAAAGGTAAAAACATTATAAAAATGAATTTACAGAAATTAAAAAAGTTCATAAATAATAATAAAAAGAATATTAAAAACGTAGAATTTTTTTCCTTCAATTAAGAACCAAGAAAAATTGTTAGATTTTAGCGTTAATTTTTAAATGAAAGACAAAGGGTTTTGAAGTTGGGACCTTGGATTTCACATCTTTTGTTTTGGAAAAATGTTTCTTTAGTATATTTAAGGATTGGGACTAAATAATATTATCAATCAGATTAATAAATGCACTCTCTTATGAACAAGAAAAACGATAATACTCTTAACTTTAATATTAATGATATTCATAACGATAAAATTCAAACTCATTCTCCTGTTAAATCATTTGAAGGAGATGAAATACCAAGATTTAAAGCAAGACAAATAGAGGCTATGAATTATCAA
The DNA here is from genome assembly GCF_000208925.1 of Entamoeba histolytica HM-1:IMSS. Lineage (NCBI taxonomy): Eukaryota > Evosea > Mastigamoebida > Endamoebidae > Entamoeba > Entamoeba histolytica. Next base: position 325,764 of record NW_001914860.1, read on the forward strand.
GCAGATCTTCAAGCCATTTTAATTGCTTTATTAACTCAATTTTCAACTGTTTCAGTTGGAAGACCACATAGAATATCACATCTTACTAAACAATTCATTAAAATAAAGAAGATTGTATTTAGTGATCAAAATGATTCAATTGATGTTCTTCAATATATTCAAACTCGTTCAAAAGAACAAGCTCAATATGAATTTAAAGTTGGAAATACTACAAAGAAAACTGCTAAGAGAAGAATTCAACCTACTAAAAGAAGAGAAGCAATGAGATTTTTACAAGACATACTTATTGAATTTGGTTATTTTGTTGAAGTAGAAATAGAAACTATTGATGGTTATGAAGGAGAAGTTACTTTGTTTTTAAATGGTCATTTCTTTTTAGGATCTAATCAAATTAAAATTCTTGGAAATGAAATAAACAAAAAAATATCATCTATGTTACAAACTAATGCCAATATTGTCTTAGATTCAAGACTCTACAATTCTACTTTCTTTTAAATATCAATTTGTAAATCATTAATTCGTATTTTTCATTTTCAATTTTGTGTCTATGAAATTAAAACATATAATTATAAAACACAAAAAATAATACTTAATATTATTATTTTTGTTATTTAAATACATCACCAGATGTTAATAAACTCATTAATCATTTGATAATGTATTCAATAATTGAGTCATTCTCAGAAAAGGTCTATGTCCCTAGTGATCAAATGAGATATTTTTTATCATTTTTTATAGAATTACCATTATGTTATATTTTACGATATTTACCCTCTAACCCAAGATTAAAACATTTTGTTTATAGTATAATTGGTGTTATAATATTATTATTTGTATTTGGTATTAATTCAATGATCATTATAATACCAGGATTAATAACATATTATGCTATGAAATGGAAAAAGTCATTACATGCAGCATTCTTTATATTTTCTCTGAACCTAATGTTTTTAACTTTATTGCAAATACACAAATACATTAACTATTATCTTCAATGGTATTTAGATATTACTACTTTACAAATGATTGTTGTAATAAAACTTGGTAACTTTGCATTTAATGTAGCAAAAGGAAGTAATACTAATACTATAAAACAAACAGATTATAATAAGATGAACAATATTCCAAACGATCAATTTCCTTCATTACTTGAGTTTATTGGATATTTTTATTTCTTTCCATCTATCTTCAGTGGGCCTTGCATTGAATATCAAACATACAAAAAATTTGTTACATTAGAGTTATTTGAATCATATCCAAACAATCATTTAAAAAACAAAATTCCTCCAATTGATTGGAAACAGTTTTTTATTGTTTTTAGTCAAGGAATTATTTTATTATTATTAACATCTATTGTAATAATAGTTCCATTAAAAGTTTATTTCTATGAAATAGTTATTAATAATCCAAATGATTATTCTTTTATTCAAAAAATGGGTATGGTAATGATTTTTATTTATTCAATTGTATTTAGATATTTTGCAACATGGAAAATGGCAGAATGTATGGGTATTTTATTTGGATTTGGTTATTCAGGAGTAAAAGAAAATAAACCTACGTGGTATGGATTTAGAAATGTTAAATTAAATGATTTCTTCTTTTCTAATTCAGCTAAATTAGTTATTGATTCTTGGAATATTTATATTCAAACATTTATGAAAAATCATATCTATGAATCATTTGAGTTATTTGGAGGAATATTAAATGAATATAAACAATCATTAACTAATTTAGTCAGTGCATTTTGGCATGGTATTTATCCTGGTTATTATCTTTCATTTGGAATGTTAGCATTACATCATGATGTGTCTTGTGGATTTCATTCTAGAATTGAACCAATAATAATAAAGAAATATGGAAAAGATTCATTAATATATTATAGTTATTTGGTATTAACATTTATTTATGCACGTATATCTATTTCATATTCTTTTATTCCATTTGTGATTTATACATTTAGTGATTCATGGAAATTCTTTGTTAATACATATTTTTGTATTGATATCATTGGATTATTACTCCTTATTATTTTATACATTTGGTTCCCTAAACAACAAAAAAGAGATAGAATTGATTGAATTTAAATTATAGTTTTAATTAATTTTTCCACCTGCCATTAAAACTTGTTGTGCTTGTTGATTTCGTTTGTGTCTTGCTTGTTCTAGTTTTTGTACATTTTGATTTGCTTCGAATATCAGTTTTTCCATATCCTTTTTAAATTGTTCCATACGTTTTGCCTGTGCTAAATAAGCATTTCCTTTTGGTTGATAATTGTTTGTGTCTTCCTAAATGATAAATAATATAGAAAATAAATAATATAGAAAATAATAACAAACAAGAAATACATCAATTGGGATTGGACTAGATTGGGCAGATGTTAATAAAATGATTGTCATAAAGAAAATGAAAAATAACATGATAAATATGATAAGATATTATAATTTATAGTTTTTTTATTTTATTTTTTATCTTTTTTATTTTTCATTGATTTTTATTTTTTATAACATCAAATAATTATTTGTTTTTGTTTTTGTTTTTTATATTATTAATAAGTTAATATTAGAGATCTCATTAATTCCATTATTTTCAGATAAAAAGATGGCAACTGGATTTAGTAATTTTACCATTATAGTCATTATCATTTCATCAATAACTGCAGTTTGTTTTTTTTTTCTATAATTAATATTGTTTGTTTGTATTGACCTTATTAAGACAGTTGGCATTTTTATGATAGGACATGGTTGTATTTGTTTTTATAATCAAATATCTTCCAAACATGCATTGGGAGATTACTCTGTTTCAAGCTTATCTTTAATTTGTGGAGTTGTAGCTGTTATAGTAGCAATTATTGTATTTTATTTATATCAAATTCACTCATCACCATCATTTATTATTGCATTTTCTTTATTATTTATAACAACTCTATTAATGTCTACAGTTACTTTTATTGCATTCATTGATACTTATTCTGTTCGTTCATTAGTTAAAGAAAATACCTCAAAGATGATGTCATTAGAGTATGAAGTTTGTTATTAAACATTTTAAATTTTATTCAAATACCATTTATTTATTTATTTAGTTTGAATGTTGTGGTTATAAATCCCAACGAGAGTATTGTCAGTATTTACATAAACCAACTTGTTATTCGAGAATTGTTAAACCATTTATGACGTTTAGAATGTTATGTTCCATTGCATTTTTCTCTTTGTTAATAGAAACTATATCATTTGGAATATTTCTTTGCTTATGGTTTGATGGACTTGAAGCACAACCACAAGATATGATCACTTTACATATTTCACGTGTTGATTGATATACTTTTTGTTATTATTTTTAATTTACAATTTACACTCAATCACTATCATTATCTCACTCTGAGAATGATGTTAATCCTCTTTTTTTTTGAGTGTAATAAAAAAATTAATCACCAACTTTATTTCGTTGTTCAAATCACCTATCTTTTAAGAAATGAAGATTTGACTTATTCAAAACATTAATTAACTTGAAAATAAAACTAAGCTTTTAAACTCTTACAGCATTACTTCAAATTAATATTTTACGGTAATCATTATAAATAATACATTTTACTAAGAGATGAATAAAACTTGAATTTAAAAAAATTGCGATTGTTCATAAATTATAAAAAAAGACTTACTAAATAAAGTTACTAATTTCAAAAATGTTTTAGTGTATTATTTCTTAATGTTTAATGGTGTTATTTAATAGCTTAAACATAAAACTTTATCAATTAATAACAGTTTAACCATCATATTATCTGATAAAAAAAAAGATATCAATTAATTAGTCTTTTATGTTTAGCCTAATAACAATGTAATTATTTAAAGTATTAATACAATTGATTGAATATAAGTAAATGTAAAATACAACACTTCATATTAAAAGCTTGTTAGATTAAAATTGAAATTGTGTTATTGTTTAATAAAAATTGATCTTCATATCTTGGGTTTGATAATAATATTAAAACGAGATATAGTAGATAAGATGAAAACTTGAGATTCAATCATATGATCCAAACTCAATACACATCAAATGCTAGTACAATCAGACAACTTGTTTTTGATATTCAATATCCCAATTCAACTCTTTTATCTGAGATAATTCAACAAGACAAAAGATATGTACAAAGTATCTGTTTAATTGGAGTCAAGAAAAGTGATTGGAAACAAATTGAAAATGATATATGCAATTCAGAATATATCACGCACCAAATTGAAATGATTGAGGAGATGTCACAAGATAGTGTGTTGGAAATGGTATATTATTATAAACGACCTCAACAATATTACTCATTTTGTGATATTATGAACCATCATTCAAAATAAAAATACAGTGATGAAACTAAAGCATTATTGTCTTTATTTCAAATAAACATTCATTGTAAATATCAAAAACTATCAATAACACAAAAATATATGGTGCATGTTTGTTGTATTCTCATAGGATATCCTAAAGTAATTATTTTAAATTATTTAAAATATCCTTGTCATGAAATTATAAGTGGATTAAAGTATATTTCTCATTTTGTACCAACTATTCTTATTTTTCCTGAAATAAACCATGATTATTTCTTTTGTGACTATATTATTTCTGAACAAGAAACAATTGAATATAATCGTCAACTTAATCAATTAAAAGAAGATATTCTCCAAATAATTGAATCAGTCTATCCTATGACAAATCATCATTATTTTGAAGAGTTTTATCATTGCGTTGTAGAGTGGACCTATCAATTCATTGAAATTACTAAAAAAAAGTATCGAACTGGATGGAAATATCCCATAAATATTATCCTTCATCTTTTTCTCTTTACAGTTGGAGGTCTTTCTATTGGAACAATATTTCTATTAATAAATTACAACCAAACAACACTAATTCAAAGATTAAATGTTCTTTACTTTGCAACTATTAGTAAAACATTATTTACTATTGATCAAGTTATTTATTCAGTGAATAATAAGGTTCAAATACGAAAAGAAAGTCAAACGCATAAGGTTTATGCTTCAGCCTATATTCTTGCAGACTATATTTTCAACCTACCAACAATGGTATTAAACCCAACATCACTTGATATTGTATTTTATCCTTTTGTTGATTTCCAACCTTCATTTTGGAGGTTTTTAAAATATTGGTTTATGTCTTTATTAACATCTCAAATAAATGTTACTATGGGTGCATTAATTGGGTATATCATCATTAATAAAAAGGTTGGTACTTTTTTAGAAATCGCAACTATTTATACTTTAATGCTATTTAGTGGAACTGTCAAGGATTATTCAAATCTTCCTAGATGGTTGAAATGGATTTACACCATTAGTTATTATAGAATTACACGAAATATTTGTTTATGTATATTCTTTGATGGAGTTGATTTATTATGTGATGAAGAAGATATTCGCTTAAATAATTGTATATATCAAAATGGTAATGACTTTCTTAAAAAACTTAAAGTCAATACAGACATTCTCAAACAAATGTTATTTCTTTTTATTTGGATAATCTGCTTAAGAATTGGAGCAGTAGTATTAATTCGCCTTCACTTATTCTTGGATTTTCATAATCTTAATATCCCATCATTTGGATACTTCTATTCAAGACATCTTCATTATTTTTTTCACTCTTTAGTGAATAACCTAACATACTAGAATCATCTTTCCTTACTCTAAATCATCAATATTAATTCTTTAGTTTACTCTTTAAAGACATCAACAGAATTAACAATAAAATAGGATAATACTCTAATTACATTGTTTTATAACCCAAATCAAATGGTAAAGATATTATGACGATTAAAATATAAGTGTTGTATCAGATTAGGAAGAAGTAATTCATAAACAAAAAACCAGATACTAGTTATGTCAACTTTATGCAAAAAGCACTAGTCATAATAGAATATGTTTAAACCCCTAAAAAAAGGTCAGATGACTATCATAGAGTTACTTTTAATGTTTGTTGTAAAATGGATGAAAAACCATACAATAAGGAAATAGAGAAATGGATAAGTCTGGAATTATGAAGGTCAATTTCAATAATTTTTTATTGTTAAAACCCTTCACATTCATTTTAGTTAGAGTTTGCTTTGAGGTTATATTATTTACAAAACAAAGTTAGTTATTGAACCAAAAATAAAAGAGTGTTATTCTCTAAATAAAAAGTAATTAATTAAGTATTAATAGAATTTTCATATATTCTTCCTAGCTCAGGAGAGACTAATCCCATCCCTGAGCTTATTAAAAAAGAGTAATCTCTTTGTTAAACCTATTCTTTATGTTTTTCTTGCAAATTGAGGAAAGCACTTCTTTGCTTTATTTCTTCCTATTAAGGTTTTTCAAACTTCTTCTGCTTATTTCTTCTTTTTAAGCCTTTGTTTGTTTTCTGCCTTAATTTTAAGGAATTTCATTTTTCTTATTTTATGAATGGGAGAAGGAATCATTTCATTACTACTGTATTACTTTGACTAATCTTCTTTTAGTCATACTTTGACTAATCTTCTTTTAGTCATACCCACACTTCAGTAGATTCTTATATTGCATCATGTAATATTCTACTGTATTCTCTTGCTGCACCCTTTGCAGCATTCCCTAATACATTCCTAATTCAAAGGCACCGTCATAACCAGATAATAACTGGGAGAGTCGAAGTATGAATTTGTACTAGGGTTTATGTGTGGTGTTTCAGACGTACCACCTTCGATCTAAAGAGTGTTATTCTCTAAAATAAATAGAAATAAAAAATAAATATAAGTCAAGTATTTTATAAATATTTAAAAAATTATCTTCTCTAAACATAAAACAAACTTTTAAATAACAACTAACACATTTGTCTTCCTTATTTAAAAAAAGGGAGATAAGATTTAAGTAATTTTGGTTATTAAAACTTAATAGATACATTCAGGTTGTGAGTGATTTTAAATGTTTATTCAATTATTTTAGTTATTTCTTTGTTTATTAAAAAAATTTTTATTCAATTGAAATTTTACTATAATTCTTATAAATAATTAATTTCAAACGATTTTATTCTTAATTTTAACTAAATAAAACAATTACATCAAGTTTTTAATTTCCAATAATATTCAATTTTTCTATTATTGAAGTTATTTAATAAACTAAAATAAAAATTATAATCAAAAATTTTAATATAAAGTACAAAAATTATATTTTAATTTTAATAATACAACATTTAACCTTCTTATTTCCCCTTTCTTATTTTTTATTCATTAATGTCTTCTTTAAATAATAATTGAGGTTTTATAAGTAAAGCACTAACTTGGTTATCTTGAGACATAATTGCAATTCTCATTGTAGGAAATGAAGGATATCCATTTTTCAAGACTGTTTCAACCAAATGAGGTGATTGGTTTTCATAAAGTACTATTTGTTGAAATGTAATATTCTATAAAAATAAGTATCACAAAATGAAAAAAGGTTTAAACAAACTATCATAATAAGTTGTTGAGAGAATGCAATGGAACAAATACGATTTAAAAATTGAACTGTTTTTTGATATAAAGGAGATGATATCAATAAGTTGCCTTGAATTAATTGAGACAATGAATTAATAACTACCATTTGACTTTTTGTTTCTTTCTAAAGTAGATAAGAATATTCCAATAAATGTATTTTATATAGTTAAAGTAATAAACAAACAATAATACCTTCAAATAAATTATCTAATTTATAAAATGATTGAATAGTAATTACATGAATACGAGTGAAATAAATATTAATTATATCTGTTTCAGTACAACCAAATTGATTATTCAATATGTCAAAAACAATATCAAAATCAGGATGTGAAAGAGTATCAATCCAAAGTACATCTCCATTTGTTGAAACTAAAAAAGAACACATAACCGTTATTATTACATGGTTGATTGGTCCATCAATATTTCCAATAAAATCATAAAATCTTCCTTGAACTAGTCCATTATCAGGTAATGCATTATCAATTCTAATTTATTACTTCTATTTCTCTAAAATTATAAAAGTAATACAAACGCAGTAATTCCTGTTGTAATAGGATGTATAGTAATAGAATCTTTCCAGTCTTTGAGAGTATAACTTCTAGAAATTAGTTGAAGGGCAAACTTGAGTTGTAATTTTTTAACTTGCTCAAGATCAGTGATAATTCCTTCAAATTTTGATAAAGGTGCTTTAATAAAATCATTAACTAACAAATTAATAGAATAGTATTAATAATTTTATATCATAACAAACCAGTTGTAATATGGTTTTTAATTAATAATTCACACCCTTTACCACTAAAATATTGTTTTAAACGTTCATCTTTAATACGGGTATTTCCAGTGATATAATTCATTTAATAATAAAATAAATAAATTTGAAGATAAAGAGATGAAACAGATAAAAATCTTAAAAACTAAAAAAACTTCAATCATTTCAACCAATCTTTAAACTCTTGGAATGGACAAAGTTTTACTTGATTATTACATATTCTTAATATTTGAGAATTATATGACGCTCTGACAAAATAATCAATACCTATTTGAACTTTTTCTATAAAAATGTGAGAACTATATGGAGGTAATTGTATGTCTTGTTGATGAAGAGAAACCATTAAAGAGTATAACGTATCATCATGACCAGAAATGAGTTCGATGATAGGCAAAGAAGAAGTTGAACAATTTGTTTCTTTACAAATTGAAGTTCCATCTAAAAAGGAAATAATTTCATCTCTTAAATACTTTGTTGACAACGACGATACTTGAGAATCTAATAAATAGCCTGCCATATAACTTAAATACATTTCAGAAGAAATTACATCATCTATAGTAATTTGTTCTTTTTCGTTTGATGGGAATGGAATATTGTAACAATTTAAGACTTGTAAATAATCATAAACATTAATAAATGATGTAATCAAATTTGTTGTTTTAAATTCTCCTTTAAACAATCTTTTAAATTTAAAGATTAATTGTTTTATATTATCATTCATAGTATCTTCAAGTATTTTTAATCTTTTATTTCGTTCTGCAACTGTTGTATTATCAATAATATAATGAGGTGCAAAATACTGACTATTTGTTGTATCAATTAATTCAGTATTTACTTTTTGATTTAATAATCCTTCTATTAATGCTTTTGCTGAATTAATTGTTCTATTACATTGTGTACTTTGTGCTCTAATACTTTCAAAAGTAATATTACTAATTCCATATTCTTTTAATAATTGGTTTATAGCAATTCCTAAATTATTCATTTGTTTTTTTCCTATATCAGTTAATTCACCAATAACGCATTCACCTTCATTACATTTTGTTTGATTAACATTTGCAAAAATACTATTTCTATCACCATGTCTTGTTATAATTATAATTTTATTAAGCGTTGAGTTATTTAAATGTTTTAATGAAAAGGTAGGAACATTACAGAATTCTGCGTAACAATAAGTGAAAGATACTTGAATAAGAATAATAATAAATAGAAGAAAGACCATCTCTTATTATTCTTTTTTAAGTTCTTATTAAATATTTTTTTTTTAAAGAGAGAAACAAAAATAATAATACAAATCCTTTTTTTAGGAAAAACTTTTTTTAACTTTTGCTTATGAGCAATCTTCCACGTTGGTTATATTCTTTATTCTAAACAGGATCTGATTAGTTCCTATATTAACAATGACTGAAGTCATGAACACAAAACAAGCATTTGACTATTGGATCAATATAGAAAAAGAGTATTTAAAAACAATTAAATACGTTCCAAATCGTCCATTCAAAACAGTTTGTTTCCTTTAAATCCTCAATTTATATATAAATATTTATACAGCTTCTTAGCCGCGTGAATTACAAGTGTGGATTTGGAAAGAAATTTTTCAAGAAACTTCTCCATTTAGTGTTGTGGACTTTATAGCAAAGTTACATCAAGTTAAAAAATTATGGCAAATGACTAGTAAAGATGCACTTCTTACAGAAGATGAACAAAAAGATAGTAAAGCTTTAACCCAATTTTTTGGAGAAGACATAAATGATAATACACCATCACAAAGTCCAAGGATTCCAGAAATAAGTAATGAAGAATATAATAAAGAGTTCGAAGAATGGAAAGAAAAAATTAAAGACTTTGAAGTAATGAATTTAATGATAAAGGAAAAAGAAGAAAAATTAAAAAAAAAAGAAAATGAGTTAATGGATAAAGAAAAAAAACTTTTAGATCAAGAATCAAATGTTCGTTCACGTGAAGCAGAAGTTATGCTTTGTGATATTCAATACGATAAAAAAGAAGAAAAATTAAAAGAAATAGAACAAATATTAGACACGAAAAAAAAAGAGTTAAAGGAATTACAATTACAAATCAAAGAACAACAAAAAATACTTGATGAAAGGATTAAAACAATTGAAACTAAAGAACAATCAGTTGAAGGAAAAAAGAGACAATTAGAAATAGATGAAAAGGTATTAAAAATTAGAATGGAAGAAGCAGAAAAAGTTATTAAATCACCAGAAAATATTAGTCGTGTACATTCTATGGATTTATGTAATCTTAGTACATTAGCATCTCCAAGAAATCGTGGAAATAAACCTCTTACACCAACAATATCATCTCCTAGAATGATGATACTTATGTCAAGAGAAAGAAAAGCGTCATTAGACCCAAAAGAAGGTGAAGATACTTTATCAAATCAAGTAAGAAATTTATTAAAAGAAAACTTTACTCAAATGCAAGAAATAAATATTTTAAAAGAAGGACTTGAAGAAGCAAGACTAGAAAATATTAGACAAGCTGATCTTTTAAAAACTCAAACAGTATTTACTGAAATTAAATCAAAGAAAACATTAAGTGAAGAAGAAATTGATCAATTTATTGAAGTATTAACAAAGCTAATTGATAATAAATCAAAAGAAACAAGAGAAGCAATGGCATTAGGTATTTATGGAATTGTTAAAATTCATATTCCAAAAACACAAAATGCTATACTAAGGAAATCATTATGTGGTAAAACTAAATTTAAATATAGTACTAGACGTAAATCAGCAGATATGACTCCTTTAGAAATTAAAATTGAATCAGCTGAAATGGCACTCTCAATTAGTCAATTTGCTAATGATGAATTTCATTATTTTCAGGGATTAGTAGAATTTAATGAAATTTATGTAAAAGCTTTATTAGCAACAACTACATATAAAAAACTTGGAGAACAAATTAGTCAAGTGTTAACTCCTTTAATAACATTAAGTCGAAATATTGTTAATGGATTAGAAGAGTCTATGTCAAGAGAAAGAACAGTTCCAATAGGTGAATTAATGAAAAAATATTTGGACAATTTTAATGTATTTACTGAGTATTTCTCTAATTATCAAACAATGACTAAAACATTCCCTGATATCCAAGAAAATCTTGAATTAAACAAACAAGTTGTACTATGTATATCTGCCTATGTACAAACTCAAAGAGATGCTTCTATATCTAATGGATCAAATCAAAACTTTACTCCACCATTACCACAATCACCAGCAACTTACCTTCATTTCCCAATTTCAAGGTTAGAAGAATATGTTAAGTTTTTTGCAGCAACAATCAAACAATCAGCTCCAATTAACAATGATTATTCTTCATTAAATGAATGTTATGAAGCATTAAAAACAATACATAAATCATCATTGTCATTACTTCAAACAGCAGCTTCCTTAGATGATTTATCACTGGTTGAAATGATTTTACGAAAATCTACTGGAGCTTTGGTTCAAAAAAGAAGAAAGCTATTATACTACGGGTTATTGATTCCTATTAATGATGAATTTCCTAAAAAAGGACCAAGGCTATGTTTTTTGATGAGTGACATGCTTCTTATTACAGTTATCAAAAAAGTTAATGATGTTCCTGTAGATGATGGGTGGGTTATGAGAAAATTTACCTCTTCAATAGAATGGACTAAAAAAGATCTTATGTCATTAGTTATTAATGAAGAAATTCGAATTGAATTAAATCCACCAGTAACAGGTTTAGTTGTTAGTGATGGTGAAGTTCACAATGCATTTTTAGTAATTCAAAATGACATAAAACTTCATTTTATTGCATGTTCAGAGTGTAATAGAGATAAATGGTTGAATTTAATTGAGTCTTTGTAATGAATAGAATGCTTTCTATACTAAATAAAATAGTAAATGTAAATAGTATGGTTTATTAAAAATGTAATAATATTATATTTTATTTGAAGTAACCCTAAAAAACTTTGAGAGACATTAGACTGTTATTGATATGAACGAAGAATCAGCTCAAGCAGTGTATGCTTATTTAATTAAAAATGGACTTAAGAAAACAGCAAAGTCCTTTTTAAAAGAAAAGAAAATTGAAATTAAAGGCGAGACATCTATTGACATTGACACATTAATTGAAGAAAAAATGAACCAACTTCAGAAAGAAAAGAAACAAGAAGTTTGTAAAGAAGATAATAATGAAAAGGTAATTAAAGAACCAAAAACAGAAGAAAAAAAAGAAAAGAAGTCTAAAAAGAAAGAAGCCAAAATAGTTGAGAAGGAAAAAGAAGAAATTGAGAAAGAAGAAGTTAGTATTAAAGAAACTAAAGAAGAAGAAACTAAAGAAGATAAAAAAGCTATCAAAAAACCAAAAGATGAAAATGTTGAGAAGAAAGAGAAAAAAGAAGCTAAGAAAGAAGAAGGACATAAAAAGTTAAGTAAAGAAGAGAAAAAAGCTCTTAAGAAACAAAAAAAAGCTAAAAAAGAAGCAAAAAAACAAGTTGATGAAGAGAATGAAGAAAAAGAGGTTGAATCAAAACCACAAACAAGTGAAGTTCAAATGAAAAGTTTAGAGAAAAAAGTAAAGAAACAAACAAATAATGGTTGGAAAGGTGGTAAGTTTGGAGACTACAGTTGTAATGGAGAAAAGATTGATAGAAATAATGTGGAAAGAAAAGCTGCTGCTGCATATGGAGATGTAGAGAAGATTCCTAACGCTGCACGTACTCTCCATGAAACTAAAGGAAAAGGATTTCAAAAGTCCAAAACTAAATTAAAAAGAACAGACTTTAAAGGTAAGATTGATCCATATGCTGTTCAATCCATCAAATTTGATGACTGATTTATTTTTTGTTATTTATTTTAAGTTCTATTTATTCTTTCTATAAATAAAAACTAATGTTTATTGATTCTTTTATTTTCTAACAATTTGTTTATTAATAAATAAATCTTCTAAATTTTCATTGTTATTGAATGAACTAAAATGTATTTCTTGTTGTTTTGAGATATTACAGTTATTGGTTTTAATTACGTATTATTGTACTTATTATAGTTACTGAATTTTTTTAATACTACGTTAGATAAATGTAATTGAAAAAGAATAAATTAACATTGGATGGTTTGTTAAAATGAAATAATCATACATTGAAAATGATTTTATTTCTTCTTTTGATTTTCAAAGGTTTTTTTTACTTTTGTTTTTATTTTTTATATTGTTCATATTTTTTAATTTTACCTAAAAAATAGGCAGTAATTGATTAAAAACACTTTGTGATTGAAATATAATGTCATCAAATAGTTTGTTTAACATATGAACGAAATTAAGTAAAAAGAAATGAAGAAGAATCAAAAAAGTTTCTTTTTTAACTTCCATAAAAAAAATAGATTAATTAAAGAGTGTTGTATAAACAATAAAAGAATTTAAGGAAACAATGAAGAATGAATTAGCTCTTTAATTATCTTCTTTAATACCTAATTCTTTAGCTGAAATAGAACCAAGTCCCATCCATCCTCTCATAGCATTAATAATAGCAGTGTCTCTATGTGTTCTAGTATAATCAGATCCTCTCCATCCTTCAACAGTATATCCTCCTGCATCAGCAACATATGCTTGTCTTTTTGGAACTGATTTACATGATCCACACCATTGCCCAGTACATAATGAACAATCAGATAATCCATCAGGGAATCCATCATTACCATTGGCTCCATCTATTAAAGTATAAGATGATAATAATAAACGATGTGTCCAATTTCTATCAGTTCTTGAGAATAATTGAACTTCAAATTGTCTATGTCTATCAACATTCTTTTCTTTAACTAATACAGATCCTTGGTCATGCATATCTCTTGATGATGATCCTGGTTTTTGTTGATCATGATCATCATTTTCAATTACCAATCTTTCCCAGTCAATAGTTCCTTCACATTTACCCCATTCATTTGGATACCATGATTGCCAAATTTTTACCTTTTTAATATCTTCATCACTGAGTCCATTAGCTTTAAGTTGTTCAGTTAAATATTTAGTGTATTGGTAATCACCATAATTGCACCATAACAAATCTCCTTCTCCTCCAAGAATTACTTCTAAATATGCCATAAAATCATCTGGAAGTGCTCCTCCCATATATGTTTTAACTTTTCCAAAGATTGCTGCAATATCGTCTGGTCTAATATGTTTAGCAGCATCCATTCTAATTCCTGAAGCTCCTGCTCCAAGATTTTCAACAATCCATGTTGCAATTCTATCTCTAACATATTCATTTTCTGTTGCAAGATCAAGTAATCCTGACAAATAACCTGCATTCATAATAAATCCATCACTCCATGAATTAAGTGATCTTTCACAATGGAAATGTAATGGACCATAAGCAGCTCCTGGGAATTCTGCAGTATTAATTTTTCCAGTATATTTATCAGTTCCATATGTGAATCCCATAGTATAATATGGTGATTTACTGAATGAAATCTTTGGTCCCCAGAAATTACCACCATTACAATGATTTAATACATCATTTCCTCCTCCAGTCATATGATTTAATACCATATCATTATAAACTAATACATTATGTTTTCTACATGCTTTTACCATTTCTCTATATTGTTGTCTTGTTCCCATTCTTGAATTTAATTTATATGCAACTGGTTGATAAATCCAATACCATGGATTTAATAAATTATCTTGTGGTTGATCAAATGATAAAACTGCATCTTGTGGTGGATAAACTTTAACAGCTAACCATCCTGCTTTTCCCATAAATTCACATTCTTTTCCAATATCTTCAAATGGCCATCCAAACATTTCTACAATTCCTCCTTTTTGTCCTTTATTATAATTTGGTGCTAAATTAGCAGCTGGAATACTCCATACAAAGTCAAGTGGTTCAAGATCAATATATTCTGTAGCATCTCCATCCATATGAACAATAACTCTAATCTTTAAATCTTCTTCTGGAAGTGTTTCTTTAGAAACTTCATAAACTTCTGATTCAGATGGAACACCATTATATTCATAAGTTATTTTTTTAATATTATATTTTGGATTAACAGTTGGTACAACTGTAACAGTAGCAGCAATTCTAGAAGTGTTTTTATATTGAATTCTAGCATAGGCAACAACATGTGAATATCCTTGATAACTTTCAATCCAATCTTCACTTCCTCTTGGTGGAGTTTGCCATCTTGATTCTTCAGCAGAAGGTTTCATAGAAATATCATTTCCATTACATCCAAATTGACCATTATTTGAATTGCATGTTTGAGCAAAAGCAACAGCAATGAATAAAAGTAAGAAATTCATTAATGAATTTTAAGTTAAAAAAATAAGATTAAATACTCTAACTGAAACTATTGAATTTTCGTTTATGATTATTCATATTCGTTAAGTATAGAATAATTTGTAATAAAAATAATAAATCTATTAGTAAATAATGATTTGCTTTAATTACAAGAATATTTTTATTGAAAAATAATTTCAAACATAATGAAATTTCTTTCTTGACTTTTGGATTTTTCAACTTTATAAAGAATTATATAAATAATAAACTAAATTATTATTTTATGAAATTTATTTTTAACTTTTCTATAAAGAAAAAAGAATAACAAAAAAAAAAAAAAAACGAACAACATAAAAATTAATCAGAAAAGATTTCCAACATCAACTTCATCTTTCTCTTTAATTGAATGAACAAAAACAAGATTTGGAAAAACACCTGAACCTGAATTTTGCCAATCATTATAAATTTCAGTAAAATATTCATACAATCTTTTACTTGATTTAATAAAATTCTTTTGAGAATGCGTCAATTTTTCTAATCTTATCTTTTCAAATCTTCTTCTTACTTTTTTAATAATTTTAATGTCTAATTGTAATGGAGTTATTCCATCAATATTTTCTTGAACTTCATATAATTTTTTTTCAACTTCATCTAAAGAATTATTTTCAATATTTTTAACTTTTGCAAATGTTCCTTTAAATAAAAGTAATTGAGTAAATAAACTAATAACATTTTCTTCCCAAAAATATGCTAATGAGTTAAATTGTTTATCAAGAAGATAGTCTAAAAAAAAGTATTGTCTTGTACGACTACTAAAAAGATCAGCATATGAATATAATAATGTTAATATTCTTTGAATAGTAATTACATTTTCACTTTCAATAATTTTATCAATGAAATTACAAAACAATTTAATATCAAATTCTTTTTTTAATAATAATACTTTATTTCTTAATTTATCAAAAAAAAATTCAAGGTCTGATATTGTTGCTATTCGTTATTAGTTTATTATGTTATTGTTTGTATTTATTTATAAAACAAACATAAAACATCATCGGGATCAAAGAAATTCGTTCTTTTTACTTCATAACTCATAAAAAAATTAATCATCTTTGGATGAACTGATGTAACAATTACACCATCTATAGTATGTATATATGGATCTGAAATATCTAAAGTATTATAATATTTTAAATATGTTTCAAGAAGAACATCAAATCCATTAAATGTAGACCATTGTAAAACTCTAAATATTAAATAACATTTTCTTTATTGTAGATTTATTTTATTTGTTTTATAAAAATACTTTATAATATCATAAAAATATTATAACAAACTTATTTGTTGTATGTTTTTCTAATACAGAAACAACTTCTCTAAAAGTCATTATAAAAAACGCTTTTTCATTCTTTAAGAATGATAAATCCTATTAGTCAGATTGTGTCTTTTTTTTATAAAATATTATTTTATTAAATATTAGAAACAAACAATTTCTAATTCCATTGGTTTTAATTTTTGGTCAAATTCATCCCAACAAAGTAATGTTGGAAAATGTTTCAGAAGTGATTTTTTTGGTGAATAATTAATTTTTATTTGAAATAAATTTGTATAATATTGTGTTAATTTAATTCTGAACGATGGAAATCTAAAATATGCTAATGCAAAGAATTTTACTGAAAAAGGAACAAACTCAGCAGATACATTCATTACTAATGCTTTATCTTTTCCTTTTTTAAATCGTGAAAATATTGACACTTTTTTCTTTGATTGAGCTACAACTACTGGTCTTTCTGCATCAATCGAACATGTTCTCTTTTCTAATTCTGTGTGAAGAGAATCTACTGTTCCTCTATAAATTGCAGATGGTAGAACAATGTCGAATGTCATTCGAGACAAACCTTTAATTACAAAGTCAAGTGTTTTTTTTAAATGATCACGATACAATGAATACATATTAGTTGATGTATCTGATGAGAAATTTTCATAAAATAATGGATGAGTAATAACTGTCATAAGTAAATTAAGTAATGTAGCGTCTGTTTCTATTTCTAATGCAATAAGTAAACATGAATCCCAAATTTCATATAATGTTGGTATTATTGTTGGTGGTTGTGAAGAAGAAAGAAGTAATGTTAAACGTTGTGCACATAATAAAGAAGTTACTGTATTACTTGAGTGTTTTTTATTAAACTGTTTAGCATATGAATTAAATTTAGCAGCTTCTTTTGAAAAGGAGCCACTGTTTGGTTTTATATTTTTCATAAAAGAATCACTATTTTATTTTGTTCAAAACTTTATTTTTTATTTTCTTCTTTTTTTTTTCTTATTAAATAACTGGATTGAATTGACGATTTCTCATAACAGTTATAACTAACTTTTTTTAATTAGTATCATTAACCGTAATAATATTCATTTTTTTTTTTATTTCAACACTTCTCATCTCTATTAAATTACCTCTACTTCTTTTATTATAACATTTTCTTTTACTAAATAAACTGCAAAATTAAAAGAACTAATAATAAAAACGTCAAAATAAATCAAAAATTCTGATAAACCAGAAAAAAAAAAAGAAGAAAAAAATTTGTGAAAATAAACTATAAACTGTGCAAATTATTGTTATTTATCTTAAAATGAATGATTTACGTGATATAGCAAAACAACTTGGAGTACATACATCAAGTTTATCAGCATCTTTTGTAAATGCTTTTTTTATAACACAAACACCACAAGAAACAGCATATGATGATTTTGCTGAACAATTTGCTATAAATCCTGGTTTTGAACGTGAACGAACAATTTGGAGACCAAATAAAGTAGAAACTACATTACCGTTACGATGGAAAGTTTTTTTATCTTTCCTTCCTCCTACTCCAGAATTATGGAAAAAGATTGATGAAGAAAGAAAGGATAAATATATTGAATTATGTAAAAAATATCATGAACAATTAACAGCCTTCGAAAAAGAAAATCCAATAGACTCTTATTCACCAGAATTTTTATCTAAAGAACCTAAAGAAATAGAGGATATGTCATTAAGAAGAACTATTTGGGAAATTAAAAAAGATGCAAGAAGAACTCATTTTGATAATGATATTTTAAAAAAAAGGTTTTTATTACATAAACTATTGTTACTTCATCAATTAGATACTCAATTTGAATATGTTCAAGGAATGAATGAAATTATTTCAATTATTATTGAGGTGTTTGGAACTAATAAAAATGGAGTTGAATTAGAATCAGAAGTATTTTGGTTCTTTAAAGATTTAATGGAAATAATGGGAGATTGGTTTAAAGGAGGTGATGATGGTGTTCGTTGGATATCAAAACGTTGTGAAGTTATAGAATCTATACTTGAAACTAAAGATGAAGAGTTAGCAATCCATTTAAAAACACTTAAAATTGAAATGCAATTATTTCTATTACGATGGGTTCGTTTATTATTTTGTCAAGTATATCCTATTAAGACAATTAAACCAATGTGGGATGTTATTTTTGCATTTAGTGGAAGACTATCATTAGTAGATCATATTTGTGTTGTTATGATAATTTTACAACGTGCAAAAATTTTAGATGGAGATGCAACACATGCTTATTCAGTATTATTTAATTATCCAATAGATGAACATTCACCAGACTTTATAATAAACCTTGCATTAGCAAGTTGTATGTGGTTTGAACAACCACTTATAAGGAATCTTTATTTTAAACAACGAGTTATAGTTAAAAGAGAGTCTGGATTCTGGAGAAAACAAAAAGAACAAAAACTTATTCCTCCTAAGAATTCAGTTATTTCTCAAATTCCTGTTCCATCACCTAGCTTCACACCAAATAGTTCTTTACTTGATAAATTTCGTTCAATAGAACAACACCTTAAAATTGCATTACAAAATATTGATGAAGACAGTGATACAGCAGAAGAACTTAAGAAGGCATTATCAGATTTGTTTCAATTAAGAAATGATATTCAATCTGAGGAGAATTTCTTTGTTATGTTTTAATTTCCTGTAAGTCAGTATCTTTCTTGTTTTTTTTTCATTAAAAAGGGGAGTTTATCGTTTATAACAAATGTAGATTATTTTTATCATTTAATTTAGACAAATGTATTACTTATAATTTCTTCTTTATTTACTTAATATTATTATTTGTTTGTATTAAATACTTATTATATTTTGTTTATTATTTGTGATTAATGACAGACACTTATTATTTTAATTACTTGACTATTTAGATAATAGTCATTTACTCTTCTAATATTTAAAAAATATTGTTAGTTTACTATCTTCTCTTCTGTGGGGTTTAAAATATTTTTGAGCTATTTCCTGTTAGGTAAAATAAGTGATAAATTTTCCAATAAAGCAATTTTTGAAGTTTGCATACAAAAACTCAAATAAAAGAAACAAATTTTATTTAGAAAATATACCAAATGGAGTACAAAAAGATCTCCATTAAGAAATGATTGTCTATTCGATGAATAGAATAATCTTTCTGAAAAAGAATTAAACAAAAATAAAGACTGAAATGAATGTTTTTATGATAAGATGTTTTTTTATTTTTCCAAAATTCAAAGATAATAAAATAGACTTTTCAATAGATTTTATTAATTAACACTAAAAAAAAAAAATTTAACCTCAAAGACAGTATAATGTTAATAATAAACTTACTTCCAGCCACCATCCCATAATTAAGAATGTAGAGAATGTCAAAGCAAAGAATTTTGTAACGGACCAGGTTGGTGTTGATCAAATTGTAAATCCTCATCAAAACTAAAGATGTTTGGAGTACATCCCTTTAATGGAGATTTTGATGGGTCAAGAGATAATGAGAAATTACAGAATGGAGAAAGATCTCCAGATGATTCTAAGTGATTGTCGTTACGTGAATAACAACAACTTTGAGATATTGGAGAAGTAGGTGATTCTCCTCTATAATGAAGAATAGAACGAAGTTTTGGAGATGATGGTGGTGGTAATAATGAGACATTAAACTTACAAGAAGTTGGTCTAACTAATTCACTTTCATCTACAGAAAAAGTAGTAGGCTCAACTGGTTTATTTGAATTATTTTGAATCTCTTTTTCTAATTCTTTTAAATATTCTTCTAAACGTTCACCTATTTCTTCAATAGCATTTAATTGATTAGCGTCATATCTGGCTGCTTGTTTACGACAAAGGGCGCATTGTTTTTGATATTTAGCACTAATTTTCATTCCATGCTTATAAATTGTTTCTAAATCACCTGAGCCAATTTCAAGTGCTCTTGTAATATTTCTTAAATTATGTTCTACATGAGGAATTAGTCTTGTTACTTCAGTTGGAAGAAATACTGTTGGTTGAGCTCTTGGATTAATAACACTTTGAGCACAATATCTTTTATAAAGTAATGCGTATTCACTTAATTCACATGGGAAATAAGTTCCCCAAACAGCAATAAGTTCTCTTACTTTATCTTCAACTGGGTTTGCTTCTTCATGTAATTTTTTCATTTTACCAATTTTTTGTAAACGATTAACAAATGATAGTTCAGCTACTTGTGTTCTAAAGCAAGGAGAATTTTGAACTACATAATTTGCTAATATTAAACAATTTAATATCTCTCCTTCAGAAATTCGTTTCTTTGAATAATCACGCATCTTATCCTCTAATTGAAGTCTTAAAGCAATATCTGCTCCATCAACTTTCTCTACAGCATTAACAATAGTTCTCATATCAGAATCAATTGGGGATGTATGAATATCAGATACAGTATTAAATACTAATTCACTTAATTTGATAGACATCACTGGAATCTAATTTCTTAGATGCCCTCTTTTATTTAAGTTCATATTATCTTAGAGAGTTTTTCTCCTTTTTACATTAATTTTGATATCTAAATCACTAAGAATTATATCCTTCTTTTTGTTAGTGGAATCAACCCAATTATAAAGTCAAATCCCTAATTTTTTCCCTTAAAATTCAATTTTCGTCTTTTTTCACTTTTTAATTTTTTTAATTTTTATTTATATTTCATCAACAAAGATTAAAAAATTTTTCCTATAAATCTGATATGATCTTTAAACTGAAGACTTTTCTTTAGATTTAAAGATCTTTTTATTGATTTTTTTATTTCGTTGACTGTTTTGTTTCTTAAAATTCATTTTTAAATTTTTGTATCCTTTTTTTTATTTAAACGTTAAAAAATACTAACGTGGAATCAAAATAGGAAAGAGTGCTGAATTAACTTTTCAGAAATAAGATTGAACGAAAAGTTCCGAAAATGAATTATCCAAGAGCAAAAGCAGAAATGAGGAACTAAATGTGACTGATACAATGAAGATGAGTTGAAAGAAACGATTTAATTATTATCATCAAAAAAATAAATTGAATTAGATAAGTAAATCAAAGACAAATATAAGAAAGAAAATATAATATAATAAAAAAAAAATAAAAGAGAATAATAAAAAATAGCAGTTACAGTAAATGAAACTAACTCATCTTATTCATAATCACATTTCTTCATCAAAAGCAAATACATCAGGAGAAGACGAATTTTCACAAGGAGACCTTTCATCTGGAGTATAAGGGAAATGACATGAACTAGTTTGAAGACCTCCTAAAGGAAGAGGACTTGGTGTCTCATGTTTTGTTTCTGGTAATACAAAACTATGAGATACAAGAGACTCTCCTCCTTTATTTTTAATTTTTAATTTATTACAACTTGGAGGTGTTGGTAATATAAATGTATTTTTATATGTAACTTTTGGTTTTATTAACGTTGTATCTTTCATTGAAAAAGCATAAGGTAAAGAATCTTTCGTTAAAGGGAGTTTTTTACTTCCTTTTTCACTAGAAAATATGAGTTAAAACAGTTTAAAATAAAATTTAAATAAAAAAAAAGAATAACAAACGATATACGTTTTTTCAAGGTTATTAGAGAATCAGTCAAACGTTTACCAATTGCTTCTGCTTCTTTTAATTTATCCATATCATATCTATTTTCATTTTCATGACATTTACTACATTCTCGATTAAATTTACTATAAAAATGAATATTAAATATTATTTTATATTTAAATAAGTAATATAGTTAAACAAACGTACTAATTTTCTCTGCATAATTGTAAATACTTTGTAAATCTCCACTATTTGTTTCAATAGCACGTGAAATATTTCTTAAATTATGTTCTACATGTGGAATTAATTTAATAATTTGACTTGGAAGGAATGTAGTTGGTTGAGAAGATGGATCAATAACACATTGAGTTGTATATTTTCGATACAATATTTTATATTCACTTAATTCACATGGGAAATAAGTTCCCCAAACAGCAATAAGTTCTCTTACTTTATCTTCAACTGGGTTTGCTTCTTCATGTAATTTTTTCATTTTACCGATTTGTTGTAATAAAGCCATAAAAGAAAATTCAGCTACTTGTGTTCTGAAATTAGGAGAATTTTGAACTACATAATTTGCTAATATTAAACAATTTAACATCTCTCCATCTGTTACAAGATGTTTTGAATAATTACGCATTTTTTGTTCTATTTGTTTCCGAAGAACAATATCTGCTCCTACTACTCTTTCAACAGCATTTGCTATTGTTTGCATTTCTACTTCACTTGGTTCTGAATGAGTATCACTTATTGTGTTATATACTAATTCACTTAGTTTAACAGACATATTTTGTTTATTTTAGTTCTTTTTTTTTTCTTATTTCCATTTTTTTTATTCAATAAATATCTTAGGTAAAATTATTGTAATCTTTCATCTTATTTACTAAAAAAATAGGGTTGGAACATAATAAGTATTGAAAAAAATTGAAAAGTAAAGACTTTTTCATTTTAAGATTTTTATGTAACTGAATAGTGTTATTTTTTTCACTTTCGAATATACATAAAACTTTCTGTTTGTTGTTGTTGAAAAGTCTTCTTTAAACTTATCTCTTTGTTTTCAGTTATGGTGATCAATTTCGGGAATGTTGAATAATCGGCATTTTTTATTTTTGTTTCTCAAACTTTGTAAATTTTATTAATTCAATATTATATTATACTATTTAATTTAATTATATTTAATATAAGTAATGTATTAGTTAATTAAATTGCTATTGAATTTTTAATGAAAGTTTAAAAAAAAGTTCATTTCTAAAATAACAAACAAAAACGAAAACTCAGAAAATTCTATAAATATTAACTTCTCAATCTTCATTCTTGAGTTTTGTAAAACACAAAAAATAAATAAAAATTTGTTTAAACTCAAGCAAGATAAATTTAAAAATCATTGTAACAAAATATAATAGAAAATAATAATTTTAAGTTTGATTTTTTGTTATAAGAATGTACCCCTTTTGAAATCAAATTAACCTTGAAGATATAAGACTTATAGAAAAAAAAATAAAGATATTTAATGGAAATATTTTTTTGATGTTAATGTATTTGTTATATACATTTTTAATTATTTTTAATTATAATTTACTATAAATGAAGAATTTAAAAGAATTTTTTCTTTAATAGAAGATATTGCATTTTTAAATATGAGATAAATACTTTTGTTTAATCAATAAAAATAAACATGTTGACTATTAAATAATTTGAATAATATGTTTAAATCATTGAATATATTATATTTTGTTTAAAAAACTATAACTTAATTTTTGTCTTTCATAAATATAACTTGAAGTAATAAAATTTCATGTAATAACAATTTATGAATAATTTACCTTTTATAAATTTAACGTTTAGAATTTATAAAGTCTATAACAATTTATAAAACATCATAATGTATTAATTTGTTTATTTGCTTGTGACATTCAAATATAAAATATATAAACTTTTTTATTACATAATCAATTAATAATAATATTATTACATATCAAATAAGAATTAAATCATAATTAATTATATAGTATTTAAATCAGTATTATACAACTATTCTTTAATAAGAATATAAAAATTCAATACAACTAATTGGAATAAAAATTTTTAAGATAATTAAAAGAAAGATATTTATAAAAGATATAATACCTCTTTAAAATAAAATAGTAATAAAAGAAAAATCATTCAAATAAGTTTAATTGGAAATAAATCACAGACATTCTTTGTTAGTAGTTATTTTTTTCCAAATTTCTTAGCATGTTTTCCACTTTTCCTTTCTCCTTTTTTATTTTTTTTTCCTACCTTTTTTTGGTCTTTTGAGTTAACTATTTTCATTCCAGCATTTCGTTTTTCTTTTTTGGCATCTTTTTCTTGAAGTTTAATACTATAAAAATTACCTTTCTTATGTTCAATATCTTCTACTTCTTTTGGTTCTTCTTGACTGTCTTCAGATGAACTGGATGAACTCTCTTCTTCATGTTCTTCTTCTTGCATAGTAACACTCATTCCAGTTTCTTCTTTCTTTTTTGATTTCTTTGTATTAACAAATTGACTAGAATATTCTAATGATGTCATTATTGGCTTCTTCTCTTCTTCCATTTTATTAATTTTTTGAATATTTTCATCACTAATACCTACTTCCATATTTACTTGACTTTGAAGTTGTAAATTTCCATTAAACGAATTGAATGATAAGTTATTTGTTGTTCCAAATCCAAATGGTTGTTGGTTATCAGTGAAAAATGAGCTGAAATCTTGACTGTTTATTTTTTGAGAAGACTCTTCTTTTGGTACTTCATCCATTTTTTGTTCGATAGGTTCTTCAACCATTCTTTGAGATATTGTTGAAGTAGATTGAGTTATATTAAATGAAGAATTAATAGGAGTTTCTTTTGGAATATCTGGAATAGTATTTGTAGTAATTGAATTTGTAGGATTAAGTTGAGAAGTATTAAAAATAGGGTTTATTGTTGTTTGTTGTTGTTGGGTTTGATTTTTATTAGTAGTTGGTAAAATAGCTATTTCTGTTTGATTTGGTTTAACTTCTAATGGCTTAACTTCTTGTTTTGATAAATTTTGAATAGAAGGTTGTAATATGATTGGTTGAGACTGATTACTTGGAGTGATATTAACTTCAGTAGATAAAGATGAAGTTTTTGTTTGGTCCAGTTGTTCTCCTTTATTTGTGATAGGAGGAGTGTCTTTTTCTAAATTGTTTTTGATTTCATTTGATTGGGTTTGAATTTGTTCTTTATGTTCTGTTGTATTTGAAGTAGTTACATTTACAACGTGGTCATTGTCTAAGTGCCTTGGAGGAAGTGGAGTAGAGGAAGTGGAGACAGTAGAATTTGAACGTTTTGGGCTTTCTAATGGACGCTCAAACTTTTTTCTTCTTCTTTCCTCTCGTTCTTCTTGTGTTTCAACACGTTTTGGTTGCTTTTTTTGTGGAACAGGAATATTAACAGTGTCAGGGTTTCGTTTAATTGGGCGTATCCTTTCAAGAAAATCAGAAACATCTTTACTAATATTTTGTTTTACATTATTGGTATTTGATATTTCTTGTGTTTTTTGAGTTGATAAAGACGGGGATAATTCACTGGTTAATGGGTTTGATTGCTTGGTTGAGGGATTTGCAGTATCAATAACCAATTGAGAAGAAGTAGCTGGTTGAGTTGATTGATTAGGGATTTGGTTTTGTATTTGTTGAGGTTGTAGTGAAAGATTAGGTTCAATATGATCGTGTTGTTGAGAAGATTGTTCTTGAGTTTTTTGTTGTTGTTCTTGAATTTTTTGTGGTTGTTCTTGAATTTTTTGTGGTTGTTCTTGAATTTTTTGTGGTTGTTCTTGAATTTTTTGTGGTGGTTGTTGTTCAGCTTCTTCTTTTTGTATTTTAATAGATTTTAATTGTTGAATAGACAAATCTTTTTGGTGAGAGTCTAGTTGTAATTGTTCAATGAGTTCATTTAATCGTTTAATTTCGATATTTTTGTCAATAAGTTCTTTTTCTTTTTGATTGATAATACTCTTAGAATTTTGATTAGAAGTATTTAATTCATTAACATGTTGAGTAATAGTTTGTTCTAGCTTTTTAGTATTTGTTTCTAATTCTATAATTTGTTTATTTTTTTCTTGTATTTCATTATTAAGTTTAATGACCATTTCTTCTAAATTCTTTTTGTCTTGTTCTAATTGATTTTTTATAATATCAAGTGCTTTTTTTTGGTTTAAATAAGATTCTTTTTCTTCTTGTATTTGTTGAACATGTTGAATCATTTCATTTGCTTTTTCAACTTGTTGTTTAGCTTCTAAACATTCTAATTGAATTTTTCCAATAAGGGAATTCTTTTCTTTAATAATTTGTTCATATTCTTCTTTTTCAGACCATTCACTTTGTTGAATAATTTGTTTTTGTAATGATTGGTTCAAGTTAATTAATTGTTCTTCTTTTTGTTTTAACTCTTCTTTTTCTTCTTTCCATTCTTTTCGTTCATCATTTAATTGATCTCTAAGTTCTTTATATTTTTCAGCATATTCTTCTCCTCCAGTTTTTTCCACAACTTTAATAAACTTTTCAATAACAGGTTGTTTTTGAAACTCTTCAACATTGTTAATTAACTCTCTTTTATTTTTATTTAATTCTTCAATACTCATTTTTAATTCTTTATTTTCTTTTTTTAATTGTTCAATTTCAATTTGATTAGAATGAGGTGTTGGTGTTATTGGTTTAAATTTTT
Organism: Entamoeba histolytica HM-1:IMSS; assembly: GCF_000208925.1. NCBI lineage: Eukaryota > Evosea > Mastigamoebida > Endamoebidae > Entamoeba > Entamoeba histolytica. The sequence goes on from NW_001914860.1 coordinate 352,855, forward strand.
CATAAATTAATTTAGTTTGTTGCATTTGTTCAATTTTTGTGTCTTTCATTTGAATTAAATTTTCCATGTTTCTTATTTTAATTTCTAACTTTGATTTTTCTACAGTTACTTCTTTAAATCGTTGAATTAATTTTTCCATTAATCCTTCCATTTGTTTACGTTGTTGCATAATTTCATCAACACATACTTTTTCTATTGTTTTTCCATTTAATATTTCAAGTGCCTCTAATGCGGCTTTCTTTAATTCATCATTTTGTTTCCAAAGTTCTATATTTTGAATGGCTATCTCACGAGATTGTTGTTTATTTTCTGTGGCTTTTTCTATCGTTTTAATTTGTTCTTCTAAATGAAAAATTTCTGTATTTTTTTTATCTATAACTTGTGCAGACTTTTCTAACTCATCAATCGCAAGTGCTAATTTTAATTGTAATGCTACTGTTAATGATTCTTCATTTTTCCATGAATTAATAGTTTCAGTAGAAATTGGTTGGGGTATGACTATTGTCCCAACATTAGGTAATGATGATTTTACATTCACTTGAGGTGGTTGGTCTGCAATAACATTATAAGTAGTAGTTGGTACTGGTTTAACTTCAATAACAGGAATAGGATTTTCAGGTATACATATTTGAGATTGTTTTGGTTGAATTGAAAGTTCTTTGACATAAGTTTCTAGAGCGTTGATATGGTTTTTTAATATATCTTCTTGTGATGCCATTATCCACTGATTATTTTTATTTTCTTTTTTTTTTATTTTTTGTTTATAGTTTCTATTTTAGTTTTATTTTATTATTTCAATTTACTATTTTATTAATAATTCTTTTACTATTGTTATCTTAATTCATTTTATTTCTCTAATGATTCATAATACAATATTACCTTTAAACTCAATCCAATTTATTATTTCTCATCTTCAGAAGTATCAAACTCTTGTTAATTGTATTTTTATAAATAAAAAATGGAAACATTCTATTGAATATTCCTATAATAATCCATTTACTTTATCAAAACAACAACTTTTATTATTTTTCCCTCATTTGGTTCAACAAAATATTTACCATTGTTATGATGATAAAACTATTAATATTCCTAGTGTCATTTGGTATTACGTACCATTTGAATTAGTTGAAAAAAACAAAAATATTTCACATGATTCCTTTAAAAGAATTGAATTTACTTTAAATGACAAACAACAATATAATTATAACTCTAATTATCATATCCATTCTTTGGCTTCTCATTTGTTTGAAAATGATCATCAATTAGAGTCAATACAATTGCCTTCTTCTTTATTAAAACTAGAACATTCAGTTTTTAGTCATTGCAATTTGCTTCGTTCTATTTACATCAATTCACCACTACAAACAATTGGTCGATATTGTTTTTCAATGTGTACATCATTATGCACTGTAAAACTTCCAGCTTCTCTTTCAGTTTTAGAAGAAGGAGTGTTTTCTCATTGTTCATCTTTGAAATGTTTAGACTTATCTATGTTATCACTTCAAATCCTCAATAAAAGAACTTTTGAATATTGTACTAATTTATCTTCTGTTATATTACCATTATCATTACAGAAAATAGAAGAGGATTGCTTTTATAATTGTATTTCACTATCCACACTTTGTCTACCATCAACACTCACTTTCATTGGAACACGTTGTTTTTATGAATGTACATCTCTTTCTCACCTTGATCTTCCATCAACTATTTCTACTATGACATCATCTGATTTTACTCGAATAGATACAACTCAACATGAAACACAATTTTGTTGTTGGACAGAAGATTTTTATGACGTCATTGACAATTTAGAATCAGAGAAAGAAGTTGAACTTCGATTTGGAATTGGAAAGAGTTGTTTTTACCAATGTAATTTTATTTCAAAAATATTTCCCAATTATTGTTTTGACCCATAACCATTGATGTAAGTCAGTACTTTTAATATAAAATAAAGTTGTGTTTTATTCTTTTTGGCATTATAAAAAGTAGTACTCTAAGAATAGATAATTAAACGTGTTAATTTAGTTTCCAAATAAAGAATTATAACATTGGATTTTTAATAAGAATGTTCATGAATCAAAAATGTAAAACAATACTTTTCGATAAAAAATATTAGAATGATTCTACAAAGATTTTATTTGTTTGTTTATGCGAAAATGTTTATAAAAAATAAACCAAAAAAAAACAAAAAGTGATGAAAGAAGAATTTAGAATGTATTTAATTAATTCGAAATAATTAGAAAAATATAATAAGTGACTTATTTCTGAAAGAAATGGTATTTAAATGATAATATTAAACTCATAATTATCAAATGCAACGAACTCCATTCTATCGCTCACAACCACAACTTATTGGTAAGTCTCAATCTATTGGACTTGTCCAATATTTTAAAGAATGTCATCTTCAAACAAATCAAGTAGATGAATCTGATTTTGAGGTATTTAATATTCTTAATGGATCAGAAAATATTACCTCTGTTTTTACTTATGATGGTAATGAGTCTGTAATTGATTTTGGAACTAATTAAGAAAATCTCTATATCAACTAAATATTTCAATTTAATGTATGTAATTTAATCTTCATTCATCTTTATTTTTTGTTTTTCATTTCAAAAATAAGAACTTTTAATAAAAAAGAACTTAAAAATTTAATTATAATGGAAGAACTTTCTAATAAAATTATACAACAATTAGAACTTTTAGAAGATAATTCATTAAATACATGGAACGCTGCTGATGAACAATTGACAAAAATATTCTCTAAATATTTATTTTCAAAACAATTTCAACCAATTGCATATAAATTATTATTGAATTATTTTATTTCAAATTATAAAGAGAAAATTAAATCAAGTAAATATGCTTTTGTTAAATTAATGCTAATGACAAAATATACTCAAAAAGAAATTGTTATTAATGATATTGAACAATTATGGGAAGTTATAATTAATATTTATGAAAGTCAAAATACTTCATTATTAGAAACTATTTCTCCTTATTTAATAGACCTTTATAATTTCTCTATAACTTCTCATTCAATTGTAATGATACTTAGAAATTATACTAAATTAAATTATCTTATAACTCCAATTCAATTAAATAGAAAATCAAATGCTTTATTTTATTGTATCCTTATTCATCATCAATCAAATACTATTCATCTTACTTCTTCTATTCAACAATTCTCTCAATCTATTGAACAAAATATTCAAAAGAAAACATTAGACCTTTTTTTATTATTTATAAAAGAATATATATCTCTCTTTTCTTCAATGAATTGGATTATTCATGACTCAATAATTATTTCAATACTTAATTTTATTGAATCAATTCTTAATAAAAAAGATAGTATTCCACCTGCATTGGTTCTTACTTCTATTGAAATTATTCAAAATATTTTAAGTCTTGTACAATATATTGATATAAAAGAATCTCTTATAAATTCTCTTCTAATAATGTTTAATTCAATTAGTCATAGTAATATCATTGCATCTTGTTATAATACTTTAGTTTTACTTCTTCAATTATCACCTACTCTTTGTCTTTCTGTTTTTGAACGAAATAAAGAATTAGTGTATAATATTTATCTTCATCTTCCTCAATGTGATAGACATCTTTACATTCATTCAATAAATTTATTAACACAATTATGTGAAACTTATCAACGATATTTATCTTATGACACTTTTTTAAAAGTACTTCAAACTTCATCAACAAAATATTTAGAATATTACATTCCTAAACCATCAGACTCAACAACTATTATTGATTGTTTATATTTTAACGCAATGAAACTCATTAAATCTTTTGCTACATCATCTTCAATTCCAGACTCTTTACTTAATATATTTACCTCAATAAAAGCTAATACACCTTGGCCTTCTAAAGTAAATTTTTTGAATACCTTATCTTCATTACCACTTTTCCTTGTTACTCCACAGCGTCTTTCTCATTTGTATGATTTGGCTGATTTCTTCCTTGTCGATGTTGACCAACGCGTTATTACAGCAGCAGGAAAAGCATTCAGTACTTTATTTTCTGTTTTGCCTTTATCTTCTAAATCTCGAATAATAACCAAACATATTCAACAGTTAATAAGTAGACCAGATATCTATACCAGAGGAAGTATCTGCTTAATTAAAAACATGTTAAAAAATCAACCTACATTATTAAGTCTGTCTCAAAGTATTAAATTAATTTCCATAGTCTTATTTGCTTTGGAACATTCTCAATGGAAATGTGATATTGACGTTTTAATAGACTCTTTTGAATTATTTACAATCTTAGCAAAACAAGACATTCCTCAAAAGGAATTTTTTACACACAGCGATAGACTTACTTCTTTATTCACATTCCACCTAATTCTCTTATCTATATTCTCAATAACATTATTCCCAGAAAAAATTAATAAAATTACTGATCAAGTAACGTCATCATTTAAATATCCTTATATCGTTGCTGTAGTCAAAAACAAACTATATTCAACTTTACTAAGTGTTATTCAAGCACGTTTAAGTGTAAGAAATCCATTACTCTCTTTCTCCCCAACAGAAGACTCTGCATTAACACTATTATCTAAAGTGTTTACTTCCTTATCTTGTTTCATTCTAAAACTACCAGAATGTACATCTGCATATTCAGATGAGATTTTACTGCATATCACAACATTATCACCAATAGATTTATCTGGTTCTATTGCTTGTATGACACAAATCTTATTATATTCACATACAATATCTCCAAATCCTCTCTTGGATAATGCAAGATCACCAATTCGTTCAGTCTTAATGAAAGAAATGAATTACAGAGATTATGTTAATATCCCAAAAGTTGAACCTCGTAAAATAACTGAACAAACATTGAAAGATATTGTTTCTCACTCTCATTCTATCTTCTCACAAATACAAAACGCAGGATGTTCTTCTATTGATTGGTATATATCCACTAGTTATTTAGCATTGTATTACAACATCTTCCTTTCTAAATCAATTAGGTCTCCAAAAAATAGTATATCAATTATCTATAATACTATTGCCCCAAAAGAAGTGTTAACTTCAGAATGGATCACATTTAAGAATTTGGTTCAACAACATAATCTATTAAATGATTTTATCTTATCTAAAATAGATGGAACCCCAACGTTGTCAACAATCTTTCCACTTTTTTCAAATATCTTTACTGAAAATCCTCATATAACAAAGGTATCAAAAAAACTTTTCTCTGAAGCTGTGGAACAAGAAAATACATTTAACCAACAGTTAGATAAAATAATTATTGGAAATGATTCAGGTGCAGTTCAAACAATTAGAATGTATGAAGGATATATTGAATTATTAAAACAAGAAGAAAAAGAAATATTCGAAAGATTTACTCATTTGTTTGATATGCAACAGATTCAGTTGTGTTTAAATGGTACAACAGATGGTAAAGAAATAGTTGAAAGAATGTGTATTTTTGTTCAAGGATTTATAGCTGAGGGATGTAAACAAACTATCATAAAAGAGATGAATCAAAATATTGTTATGTTATGGAGACTATTAAAAAGAGAAAGCACTATAAGAAATAAATTAGTAGAAGGATTAAATAAAACACTTATTATTAATAGTGAAGGTGTAAATGCTTGGAAAGTTAGAATGTATGCTGTAATTGCTTTACTTCGTTCATTGACTCTTAGAATGTTAATTTTTATTGGCAATGAAGATGCGATTAAAAGTCTTATTGATTCTGCAGTTATTGGAATATGTAATGTTCATTTTGTCTTGTCTCCACAAAACGAAGTCAACTTAACAATACTGAATTCTATTTATGCCATTATTAAAGAAATTAAAGAGGTGTTAGAAATTCCAGCTCAGACATCTCTATTTAAGCAAGTGTCTCAAACTAATATTTCAATGCTATTTTTTAACAGTTTAAATACAAAAGCTCAATCTTTCTCAAACAATAATATCATTGAAAAACTGTATTTCATTTCTTTTCTTGGAAAAGAAATACCACTAGAATTAGCAAAAGATATATTTACTTCCATCCCATTATGTTCTCTTCAAACATTCTTCCCACCTATGTTACCATTCTTATTTAGATCATTAACACAACCAAAACAACCATTACCAAAAAAATATCTTAATATTATGCATCTGCTTCCTCAAACATTTAGAGTGAATTATCTTTCTAGTCATATTAATGAAATTCATTCAATTCCCCAACTCTTCTTTAATAATTTATCTCTATTTTCAGTTCAGACATTAGAAAAAGTTGCTCTTGAAATCACAACTACATCAAGCCTCTACTTTAAATTTATTGATCAATTCCCTGATGCTCCAATTTGTGAGTTTGGAGAAGTTTTTGATTATCTATGTGTTAAATTCTTAAAAGAACAACAACCATCACAATTTACTCAAACCCTTGAAATGAATAATTGTACCTTAGAGAATTTGATCAATCTTTCAAAAATTGTATCGGAACAAATACCATACCTGTCTGGTTTAACTGAGCTTAACAATGAAAATTTAATTAAAGTTGGTATGGGTATATTGAGTAAAATGTGTAATAAAACAACTAGAATGTTGATTGATGGATTAAACATTTCATCAATGTGTTTAACAATGAGATTCTTTATTATGTTAAGAATATATTTGTCTAAACACATAAAAGAATTACCTATATTTGACACAGAAGGGAATGTTCTTAGACTTGAACCTCAACAAGAATTTAGTGATAAATTGCTGATGAGTGATTTTTGGGATTGTTGTGAAGTAAATTCATTAGAGTCTGCTTTAAGAATTACAATTTGTCTCCTTTCCCAATTAGACTATCAAGTAACTAAAACAACTACATTAGACCATGCCGTAGATAATTATGTAGCTCCTCAACACTCATTTGAATAATTATACAATCAATTTTCAACAAATATTAATAATTTATTAAAAAAACTTAAAAATATGAAAGGAAAAATAAAAATTCAATTGAAAAAACCGAAAAGAACATCATTTTTATTTATCGAACAAATTCTAATCGATAAACATCTCCATTTTCAAGTAATTTTAACACATCACACGTTGCAAGTAATATTTTTTTATCCTAAAAAAATTAGTATTACTTTATAGAAAATAAATTAATAAACAAACACTTTCTTTTCTTAAATAACACTTTAAGTCATCTTCAATTCCAAAAACTATTTTAAGGTCTTTTACAATTTGTGCCGCAGTTGTTCCTGGTGTTATATCAAATGTTTCTATCCTTCGTGAATATTTGACTTGCATCATTTTACATCCTTCAGGTGGGTTATGAAATTTAACTGGTTGCCCAGTTTCATCTCCTGTTCTGATTAATGATGAAGTGGCTTTAGACCTTTGTGGTTTTGCAACTGCCTCAAGCCCATGTTCAGCACAAAAGAATTTACATCCCTTAAGATGTTTTCTAAGATTTTCTTGTTTATTTTTTATTTTCATTACGCGCGACAATTCGCCACGGGTATGAGCTTCTTGGCAGGCTTTACAAGTCATATATTCTACACCATTTTTTTCACCTGCAGGATCAAAGTATAAAGACATTTCAGCTTTAACAGGAACTACATTATTAAAATCTTGATTTTGGTCTTTAGTGTCAATAGGGTCTTGTGAAAGAGAAGATGATGAAAGAATGTCTTCTGAATCGTCACTTGCCATTGATGATCTGAATATGTAATGACCTGATTGGGGTTCCATGTTTTTTCTCTTTTTTATTATTCTTTTAAATAAATTAATATTGTTTCTATGTTCTTCTTACTGAGAAAACAACCCGATTTTACTCTTCTTGTAAGGTCATTCACCTCAAACGGTTTTTCTCTTTCTGAAAATAATTTTTTTGTTTTATTTGTCTTCTTTTCATTAAACTGACTATTTTCAATACCAAACACAGAATACTAAATAATAGCTAATTTCATTTGATAAAAGTAGAACAATGTCAATAGTAATGAAAAACGCAGAAGATTAGTGTAATTGAATAAATATTAGAAAAACAAATTAAATTAATAATGTTGAATTAACATTCAATTATGTTTCCAACTAAATAAGAGAGAAATAATAAAGTATACAAGAAATTGGTATGGCTATACTTTAGTATATTGAATATAATGAATGTAACACTAGTTTATTGAGATATTTTCCATTTTTGAGGCTAAGAATTATCTTGAAGTATTTTTTTTTATTTCATTAATTTTTGAAATATTCAAATAATATCTTAATTCAAGTAGTAGTATAACTCATTCAATGAATTGATTAAATTCTAACTAAATCATTAAGCAAAAAAAAATTTAATTACTTTTTAGTTATTAGTTGGTTGTTCTATGTTCTGGCAGGTGATTTTAATAGTTAACGTACCAACATCTTTAATTGGAATTTTTTCTCTTTTTATCTCACCAATTTTCATTGGAGAAAATACGTAACTTGCAATTCCTACAGATTTCTTAAGTGATTTACCATTTTTAATATGAAAAATGATTTCTTCTCCATCCTCAACAACAGCAGGAAATTCCTCACACCAAAAAGGATTTAAAGACTTTTCATATTGACGTGTTGTTTGCTTTTCTGTTCTATTTGTTTTAAAAGACACATAAGCTTCTAGTATACCAGTAATGTCGGCATATAAATCAGTTGCAGAGACAATATTTAATAAAACAGAATATATAACCATAGATAAAGATTTTCAACTTTTTAAGTTCTTGTCTCAAAAATAACTGGAATAGTTTTTTTTTAAAAAATGAGAAAACTATGAAAAAAACGAAAAAAAAAATGAAGAATCAAACCAACTTGGTTTTTAAGCTTTTTTTAAGTTTTCAATCATCCATTCATCAGTAAGGTCTTCAACGTCTTTGACAGTATAATTTCTTTGAACACCTGGTAAACTAGACTGGAGAGATGCAACACATGAGGTATAAATCATTGAAAATTGTGGGTTTATTCCTGTTGGTGAAGAATAAATTAAAACCAATGGATATGTAATTCTTCCATCACGAGTTTCAAACTTGTAGCTATAAACGATAAATCTTGGTTCTGTTGTTGGGAGATAATCTTGGAGGTCAAGAAGAGGAGTGTTATCAAGTTCTTCTTCAACCTCAATTAAACTATTACTTCTATTAATTTTAAGAATTAGTGCACAATTTTCTGGATTTCTTTTAATCTTAAATTTCTTAAATTGAGCTGCTGCATCTGCTGAAAGAGTTGCAAAAGAGTTCATTAACTTTTATAGTTCACCCGCTAAATCTTTATTTTCTTGATTCTTCTTTTTCGGTATGCAAATCATTCTAAAAATGTTATTGAATTAAAAATATGTTTTCCATTTTTCTATTAGTAATTGAGCTTCTTTACCTTCTGTTTTTCTTTCAATTGATGTTACAAGTTCTCTTTGTACTTTAGTAATGATTTTACCTAATAAATTTCCTCCAACAATACAACCACTCTTGAGGAAAATTTCCATCACTTCATTTCCATTTTGTTTTAGTATAGACTCTCCTTCAATAATTCCTACAGAATAAACTCCAATAAAACTAAAAACAAAATATGGCATAGGTGTGTATATATATTTAGTAAATTCTCCTGCTATTGCCTTACCACAAACAATTCCCTGTTTCATTGCATCTGTCCAATTCCCATAACAACGACCATTAAATTCACAACAATCTCCACATGCAAAAACATTTGAAATATTAGTCTGCATATATTCATTAACAATGATTCCATGATTAATTTTACAACCAATTGATTGTGCCAATTGGACTGAACTTTTAATACCACATGAATAACAAATTAAGTCACAAGCCATACGTTCTCCATTTGAAAATTCAATTATTTTGGTACTTTCATCACAAAGAATAGCTTTGATTTGAGAATTTAGTTTTAATTGAATTCCATTTTTAAGTAATACATCCATAAAAATTTTTGATGAAGTCTTTGAGAGTTGACGTGGTAATATTCTATCTGCTATTTCAATAAGAGTCACAGTAACTTTTGCTGATTTTCTTCTTAAAGCATTTGATATTTCAATTCCTGAAAGACCTGCTCCAATGATAGCTATTTGTTTTATTATTCTTGTTTCAAATAATGAGTTTATTGCTTCCATATCAGCAGCAGAATGAATAGGTATAATATCATTAGAATATGATTGCGGAATGAAAGGTGGTTTGTTTGGCTCACCACCAACAGCAAGCACAAGTTTAGAAAAATGAACTTCTTGTCTTACTAAATCTTTTTCAGTAATCACTATACTCTTTTTCAAGTCAATTGATTTTACAGTAAAACCAAGAAGAATATTAATGTTATTCTTTTGGTAGAACTTTTTTTGTTCGATGAAGAATTGTGGATTACTACAGAATGGTGGATCAAATAATATTTTAGGTATAGCTGTTCTATAGTATGGAAAGTGTTTTTCTTTACAAATAAGCGTTATAGAATGAATCCCTTTTTCTATTAAGCACCTAATTACTGATAGTGATGCAATTCCACCACCAATAATAACTACCTCAAGATTACTTGATAAAGGGGGTTGGCAATTTTCCTTAACACACTCTTCTTTTTTTAATGACTCTGACCCACAACATTGACATTTATCTCCTTTGGGTTGTGTGTTACCACAAATATCACAACGATATTGTACATTTATATTCATAAATTCTTATTGAGTGGGTTTTAACTTAAGTGCTAGTGTCTTTTCATTTCTTTTAATCGTTTATTGAGAGATAGATAAAAAGAAAGAGATTTAATACCTAGAGAAAAATTTATAATTTATTAATGATGGTTTTAACACCAATCTGGAGATTAAACATAGAAAACCCAAATTCAGAACAGTCATCGTTGTTTGTCATAAATCCGTCCAATAATGATGTCATTCCAAAAGGGTTTTTAACATGAGAACGAAGAATTAAAAATATGATCACATTAATAAAGTCATCTGTCGCACTAAATAATTATTCTTGTGTTTGTTTTGAAAATTAAAATAATGATAACAAACAAATCTATAGGAGTTTGGCCATTATTATATTTTGCCATATCATCAATAATAGTTTTATGTAATTTAACAATTAGTTCACGAGCTTTAATTAATGTTGTAACATCTTCAAGCATTTTAATTGTTTTTAATGAACGGTCAAAAACAATATCAAGACTGTCCTTTGGATATTTTGGTGGTTCCAAATGGAGAATATGTCCTAAGTTTTGAGAGCCTAATTTCAAAACTTGAAGTTCATATCTTTCATCATTCTTTTCTTCTTTTTTAATGAAAATATCTTTAACAGAATCAAAACATAATTCAAAGAGAATATCTTCAATGAAAGGAGTCAGTTCATCAGATTTTTTTATGTGAAAGTGATTTGCTATTTGTTCTTTTAACTCAGATGCCGTTTGAGCGATTAAAGTTTTAATATGAGCAGCAATTTGACTATTTTCAGATTTTTTAAGAATACCAATTCTAGAAATATTTGCCATAAGTGCTTGGATTGAGCACTCTATCACATCAAGTAATGGATGAGAAGGACAATCAGCAATTGATTCAAATACCTCTTCAATTAACTCTTTTTGTTTATTGTCTTTAAGATATATTTTGATTATTTTTTTGAGATGGTCATCAACTTCTTTAGCTGTTTTTTGCATGGAAAATATTTATTAACTTTTTAAACATATTTGCCAGTTCTCTTATTTTTTTTAATTTTATTAAAAAAAGAAAAGTGTTTATCATACTGTCAATTACACTAATGAGGCAGTTTCAGTTTTATTTCATTTTTTGGGTTTACTGACTCTGAAGACACACAACAGTATGCACCTGAAGACGTTTCTATTACATAATTAGAATTATGTCTTGATGGTATTAAGTTGTTTAGATTACCAACATATGGACTTTTTCGCATACGGAACCATGTAAAAGCTATTAAGATACAAAGAACAATTACAATTACACAAAGAGTACCAACATAATATAATAAATAATAATAAAACTGGTGTCTTTCTTCATTTGATTCATAAGCGAGTGTATAACAAATTGATAAAAATAAAAGGAGTAGTTTCATTACGATATTAAGATCTGGTTGATAAGGAGAAATTAACGAAACATTTTTCCTTTGGTTTTGATTCTCTTTTTGTTTTTGATAAAAAAGGAAAAATTGAAGAAAAAAATAAAAATATTTTATTCTTAGAATAATATTTAATGTCTCCTATTTTTTTAGATTCGAAGATGGCACGTCAGAGACACCACATGAAACCCTAAAATAATCCCATGCTTCGAATCTCCCAGTTATCGTCTGGTCATGACGTGCCTTTGTTGAGATAATATCTATTCAAAACTAACTGGTTATTATTTATTAATATTTATTATGAGTGATTATTATAAAAGATTATTATTCATTAACGTGTATTGTTATTCATTATTAATTATAAGGATTATTATTTACTAAGGGTGTATTATGTATTAAGAATTATCATTTATTAAAGAAGACGCATATATTATTGTTACTGTTGTATGTACATTTGAATATAATGATATTATCAAGGAATAGGGTTTCTTTAAGGGGTGTCGAAGGTAAAAGGAGATGAGCTATAACAGTAAGTTATGGATATACTCTCCTTAAAACAACAATATAAAGAATGAGAAATATTATATTACTTATTAAAATCAAAATAAAAGTCAGGCAGCAACTTAATTGAGGAACCATTTAAGTCGAGCATGCTTGCAAAAACTTTATTTCAATAGAAATAAAGCGTGTTGAAGAAACTGATTCGCTCACTTCTCAACATGATGAAAAACCTAAAAAATAAGGTTAATCATAATTGATTCCTTTTTTTTTTTTTTTAATGTCTCCTATTTTTTTTTTGTTAGTATTTTTTGTTAGCACTGGAACAATTATAAGTTAATTTAAAAGAGGATAAATGACATAGATAGTCATTTAGACTGGTAAATTTTTTTTTCTAGTTTCTAGTGAAAGAAAAGAAAATGGATAAATGAAATTATCATAAGTTTCTTAAGAAGAACAAGATTAGACTTGATTGATTTACAATAAAAATAGAAATGGTATGTAAATTGTTATTTAATAAGACATGGAAAATACCAAAATAAAAAGTTAAATAAAAGAAGACTAATTAATTTCCACTGAAGATGTGTTCAACTCATGAAAATAAACAGTTTCATAAGAAATATGCTAGTCAATTTAATACCTTTAAGAAAACAAGAGACTACCAAAGTCAACAAGAAGCTGTAATGTTAGGACTATTAAATAAGTATGAAAATTACTCATTGTTTTTACCTTCAAAAAGACATTGTAGAAGTGTCCCTTTCATTCCATTAAACACTATATTTATTAATGATGAAGAAATTAATTGTAACGAAATTATTAACTCAAGACTTGCGGATTTCTATGAAATGGACAAAGCAAATGGGATTCCAGACCACACTGCACTCAGGAGAAAGAAGGCAAATTTAGTTGCTGAAACAATAAATTTTCTTGCTGATGTAATAGAAATGAAAGGTTATGTTTTTGAATCAAAAATATCAACTGGAAAAAAAGGGATTCAAAAGGAAACACTTAACGCAATTGCTTCTCAAATTCTTTATCTTAACAAAGACGATATTATCACTAAAGGAACAGAACTTAATAAATATTTTTTATCTCAAATGCAACATAGTTCTCAAACACTTTTTAAGAAAGGAAATCCATATATAGCGGAGGTTCTTGGTATTTAGTATTAACATATAACTTTTTCTTACTATCATAAGTTCATCATTTTTATTATCACACTGGAACTGCTTGCTCATTTATATTCTTAATGAAATTTAAAAATAAAAAAGTTTCTCAAAAGAGTTTCTTTTAAGTGTCTAAAAAGTTGTTATTACAGTTAATTGTGAAATACTTTAAATGATTTATTATCTTATTTAAAATACCTTTTTTATTCATTTATATTAATTGTATTTTGTCTCTCAACTTAAAAAAAAACTAATAAAGAAGATTAAAATATTTTCATAAAATTTCTTTTTCAGCTTAATTTACTCTTATATCTAATATTATATTATTTTATTTAGTTATAGTCATTAATTTTGAAAATAAACAAATGGGTCAATTAAAGAAGAATAAGGTTAATGAAATACCATTATTTCAAAATGTAGTTATTTGAGGAACTAATAATATTTCTCTATGTTTTATATTTTAATACAAGAATATAAAATAAGAGTTGTACTATTGTATTATTACTTAAAGTAATGATAAAAAATTTTATTTAATCAAAATAAAATAATAAACAAATAATAACAAGAATGATGAAATTATTTTAAGTTTAATTGTTTTACTTTAGTAGTATACCTTGAAAAGATAACTGCATGTTTCATAGAACTATTTTGGATTAGAGAGGAGTAAGCAATAACAAGATTATTCATAATACTTTTCATGTCTTTGTCCAAATTATCTTTTTGACTTTTTAATTGAGTTAAAATATTAGTAACATCATTTAAACCATCTACATAAAACATTTCTTTTTGTTCAAACAATTTAATATCATCAACTCCTTTAAAATTATCAACAACATCTTCAAGACGTTTAAGAAGTGATTTTAACATTGCTTCTGATTCAATTAATTTTTGATGAGCATTATTCAATGTTTGGTCTCTTTTTTTCAATTCAACACGAGTATCGTTAGTTTTTCTTCTTGTACAAAATTATAACACCTTTTACAAATAACAACTTTAATATATTCTGCCATAGGATCTTCAATTCCCATAATTAATGTTGGTGCTATTGTTGTATGAATACTACATCCTACACAACATTTTCTCATACAAATATCACATGTAACATTCATATAATCTGCTCCATTCATTAATACATCACAAACAGGACAAATATTATTTTTTCCATTTTCTTTTCTTCCAAATAATTTACCTTTTTGTATTCTACTAATTAAACGTTCTAATCCTTTCTTAACACGTTCTTCATCTTCTTTCATTGATTCAATTACTAATTTTCTTTTTTGTTCAAATACATCCCATTTATTTATTATAACTCCTATTTTTTGTTTATCAAGTGAATTATCTTCTTGTATTTTACAATCTTCACAAACAACATAAGGTTTTATAACTTGTTTTTTACTTGTTAAATTCTTAAACGTTGGAATAATAATTTCTAATTTGTTTTTATGTTGTTCACAATATGCTATTTTACAGACTGAACAACAACAAAAATCATCAGGATTAATAGATGTTGTTTTTGAGCATCCTGGATATGAACATATTGGTTGTCCTGTTAAAGTAAATCTTGTCTTTTTCTTTTGAACATTTGTACTTCCTTGAATTTCTTTTGTTTCAATCTTTTTTGGCTCTTGATATCTATTTAATTTCTCTTCAACAACTTTAGTTGTTCCAAATAAGGATAATGCTGCTCGTGTCGTGGTATTTACCTTATTATTATAACTACTGTCAATACTTTCAAATGAATCATTCAAATAATTTTGTTTTGATATTGTAGGTGTTGATTGAATAATTTCTTGTTGAACTTCTTGTTTAAGTAATTCATTATCTCTTTTTTCTTTTTCCATTTCTTGTTCAATCTGTTGTAATTCTTGTTCTTCTAATTCATTATATTGATTTGTTGATGATGGTAATTTCATTTCTTCAAATTCTAATTCATTTATTTTAACATCATCTGGAATTGGAATATTTGTTTGAATTTCAAACTCCTTTGGTTTGTTTTCTTGTTGTTGTGGAAGTTGGTTTGATATCTGTGTTGATGGAATTATTTGTTGAATAAATGATTGATGAGGAGCAATTTGGTTAGATTGAGTTATCAATTGTTGTTGAGGAGAATACATGTTTAATTGTTGATTAAAAGAATCATACACATCAAAATAAGAATTGTTTTGTTGGTACTGAGGAGAATGAGGTTGATAAAATTGTTGAGGCATATAAGGATTACTATGAATTTGTTGACTATTTCTGTTAATAGGAGTAGAAGTAAACATCATATCATTTTGTTGTTGAACATTATTTTGATATCTTTGTTGTTTTAAACCAGCATTAAAGAATGACATATCAATGATTGGAGGTACAATTTGTGAAGATTCAGGTTGGTGTTCAATACTGTTGATTTGTGGTGGAATAGTATTAGTTTTAAAAGATGGGGGAGTAATTTTTTCATTGGTTATGTCTTCAGTAAGAGTAGTGTGTATTGGAAAGGTATTGCCTTGAAGTTCATTTTCTTTTCTATGCAACTCTTCTTCTCGTTTAATAAGAAAAGATTCCCTTTCTTTGATTAATTGCTCTCTTCTTTCTAATTCCATTTCTTTCTTTTCAATGGTACTTTTCAATTGAAACAATTGTTCTTGCCATACTTCTAATTCTCTTTTATTGAGAGTTGTTTTATCCATAACAATTTTCAAATATCAAAATACAGTTTCTTCAAACATTTATTCGTCTTCTATTCGTCATTCTTTCTTTTTCAAATAACATTCTTATGAAAATTTATGTTATTCAGTTAAACTATAATAAAACTAAAAATGAATTATATTAATTTTTTGTTTTTGAAAGAAATATATTTTTAGAAAATCGGTCCAACAACAACAAAATATCTCTTTATAGTCTTTCTTCAAGAACTTAAAACGTTATTTTCTTATGGCTTCAAAAGAAGACATTACAAGTGATGATACAACAATTGAAGATCCTACTATTTTTCAGTATCAAAAAAATAAGGAAGTTATAACCAATAGCGAAAAACGAGAGGAAGTTTCCGAAGAAACCCTCATTACATCTCTTAAAATTGGAATGAAATTTCATGAAGCAACAAACGATAGTGAAATAAAAGAAGTTGTTAAGAAATTTGTTCCAAATTGTGTTGTTTGTTTTATATTTCTAATTATTAGCTTATGAATATTTAAAATAATTTAGACATTATTTCCATCATTAAGAACATCAGAGGATGAATTTGAGAGATGTAGAGTTTTGTTTATAACGAGAATAGATCAAGTCTACGAAAATAAATACACGTTAGTTGTTGTTTATGCTTTTAACTTAGGCATTTTATTAAATAGATTTTTTAATTTGTCGTGTGTTAGAAAAGAGAATTGGGAAGAAAATTATCATCGTCATATATTAGCAATTCAGAAATGGACGTCTAAATTAAAAATTGTGTTGTCTCCAGAATTTATTCAATTCTTAAATTATATCATTCAGTCAGACACGTCGAGAGAATTTGACTTTGTTAACGAGTTTAAGAAAGTAAAAACGTATTTTATATGGAATGAATCAACAAAGAATAAATGGTTTATTAACCTTTGCTTGACTTTTCATTAATGTGTATTATAAAGTTCAATCCTCTTCACTTTTTTAAGTTTCTTTTCATTTAAACCTCTCACCATTTATTCAAGAAATAGTTAAATGGAACCTCTTGTTAATGAATTTGGAGTATAAACATTTTAGAAAATATGTAAGATATTGTGTTCCAATTATTGGTAAGTAGAGTCACTTAATAGAAATTATTTTATTTCTTTATTTTTAAAATTAGTCAATCAAAGATTGAAGGTAACATATCTGAAACATCACACAAACCCTAGTACAATTCAAGCATCGATTCTCACAGTTATTATCTGGTTATGACTGTGTATTTGAATTAGAAATGTATTAGGTAAAACTTCAAATGGTGGAGCAAGATATTATGATAGAATATTACATGGTGTAATATAAGGAAGTACTAAAGTGTGGGTAATACTAAAAGAAAATTAGTCATAATAACATAATGGGAATGAAATAGTCTCTTCTCTCATTCATAAAATTAAGAAAAAAAGAAAAAGAAAATGTTTAAAATTAAAATAATAAGCAATTAATTAAGTGTTAATAGATATAGTTTCTATTGTTCCTTCATTGGATGAGACTAATCCCGTCAATGAAGCTTCTAGCATTTCTACAGAGTATGTTTGATTGTGATTGAAGCAGTATTCCATGACTTCTATCATGTTTTTTATTACAAGGTTTTAACTTCTTTCTCGATGTCAATTTCAATTTTTAATTCTTTAATTAATTTATTACTTTCTTTATTCATTAATCCATTTATTGAGATTACTACTGGAATTATTTTGACATCTTTTAACTTTTCTATTTTCATTAGAATATTCTTTAATTCCTTATACATATTTCTTTTCTTCATTTACACTCCATTAATATTGTGATCAGCCACAATAGTCATATCAAATATTAGACCAGTTTTATTCTTTTTATCTAATACATATATGTCTGGTATTTTATTATATTGTCATTCACTTTTATGCATTATTTGTTTGTTCAATATCATTGTGATGTTTTTATATTGGAACACTGTTTCATATTTTATTTTTATATTGTTTATTGAATGTATATTTTCTTATTAATCAATATAATAATGCCAATATGGTCATGTTTTTCCATTTGTGATTTTTATGATAAATACAAGATATTAGAATGTGTTCTACTGTTGCTATCTTGTCTTTACAAAGTGTGCAGTATTTCAATCTTTCATTTTTCATTATTTTTGTTTTTCTATACCCACAAAATATTGCTCCATCTTGCATTTTAGTTAATTGTAGAAATGAATTCTTCTTAATGTTGATTGACTTCCATGCTTTCACTGTAGTAGTTTTATCTACTCCTTTTGACTCATTCCATCTTCTGAAGTGTCCACTTGTTTGATGACACTTCCATTTTTTGATGTATTGGTCGGTCAATAATTTTTTTATTTCTACTTCTACTTCTTTTTCTTTTTTCTTTTCTATCCCTTCATTTATTATTTCTTCTATTTTTGTTTCATTTATTTTATGAATTGGTGTTTTTTTAATTCTATTCCATATTCCCTTCTTATTGTACCATCTATCTAATATGTTATTTCTTATTTCACTCTTGTACAGTAGTACATCACTGTTCTTACTATTTCAATAACATATTCGTCCCTTATATTTATTAATCCTTCACCTATTTCTTCTATAATGACATACAACCTATCTTTGGAGTTTCACCAATGTATTTTGCCTTTCTTAAATATTTTCTTATCTCCAAATCAATTTTCTCTAGGTCAGTGATTTTCCAATTTACAACTGATGCTGAATATCTGAAGATAGGGATTACTTCCGTGTTTATTCTAGTAATATATCTTCTATTACTGCTATCATCACTGTTTATTTCTTCCATCTTCTGATTCATTTTTTCTTTGATGGATTTACAATTGAAGGTGTCATCAATTTCGTCGGACTGCCATATTCCTAAGTATTTATACAAGTCATTGCATTAAATTACAAGATGTTTTGCATTCCATTTGGTATTTCCTTAATGTTTTTTAATACCATTCCTGACTTTTTTTCATTCATTTCCATCCCTATTCCACTTATTATTTCTTTAATTTCATTGTGGATTATTCACATTTCTTCACTACTTTCTGTCATTATTCTCAAATTATCCATATATAAGTTGTGATTTGCTTTTGGGAATTTCTCTTCGATGATTTGAGAAATTACATTCATCTGAATGATGAAGAGTAGATTTGATAAGGAATCACCTTGTAGAATTCCTCTATTTAATTTAATACATCATAGATATTCATTAAATTTATAACCGATGAATATCTTCCATCTAGTCATCATACTTTCAATAATGTCAATGATGACTCCATCATAATTAAAATATTTTAATGATTCGATGACCCATTCATGGTTTACTGTGTCATATGTTTTCTTAATGTCATAATATGACTCATCATATTTTTGGTATTTCTCTTCTTTTTGCTTTAACATATAACTATTAATTATTCCTTCTTTAGCAACAAGAGAATGTAGTTTACATCCCAGTTGATTTTTACTAATTTTCAATGATTCATTATTCATGTTAAGTCTTCTGTGAATCTTTTCTTTTAATGTTGAGGTAAATACTTTCATAATTACATTTGTACAACTGATATGACGATAATTAGTGACATCATTCATATCACTTTGTGGATTAATAAAGTTCTTCCACTTACCATGTCTAATGGGATGTTTTCAGGGAAGTTCAACCATTCATTAAAGATATTGAGAATGGCTTCTCTTGATGATGACATCCTTTTCCAATAATACCCATATATAGTGTCTATTCCTGGTGCTTTCCAGTTACTTATTCTCATTAAACTGAAATTTAATTCATTTATTGTTATTATGACACTATCATAATTTCTATATCTTTCATTCCACGAGGTGATTTGTTTTATTTTCCAATAATCTTTATTTAATTTCACCTGTGTTTCATATAACGATTTCCAATATTCTAAAGTAATATCGTTATTTGGGTATATTTCATTTTTTGGGTCTTTCTTCTTTATTCTAATTTTCTTGTTAGAATCAAACATGATTTTATTTGTATTGATTCTGACCCTTTCATTTTTATTAAATTTAATTCTTTCTTTAATCATTGTCATCATATATTTTAGGTACTTTATTCTTTCTAGTGCTTTAACTTTTATTCCTTCTTCATCATGTTCTTTTAATTTCATGATGCACTTTATTCTGTACCATTTCCTTCCCTTGACCAAATCTTCTAGTCTATTTATTTTCTTTAGGATTTCTTTTATTTCATCAAATTTGTCTCCTATTATTTTATTTTGGAGATAGAGGTGCATAATCATTGAAATATTCTTCATATCATCTTGAAGGTGTTGCATTCTGCTTCCTAATAATATCCAGAGATGAGATTATATAAATATAAATAATAAATTAAGGTTTAATGATTTTATCCTATTGTTTAGGTGAGAATTTCTTCCCATCCTTCACTCTTATGAGAGTCTTCATCTACACCCGTGTATTTTCCTGAATGTTCATCACAGTATTTCATAATATCCTTCAGATTTGTTATTACAATATCTTTTCCAATTATTTCAAATGGAATTTTAATCCCTTCATTTCTTAACAACCTAACTCTTTCTTGATTTAACAATCTTCATACTGTTATTATGAATGGAATGATTATTACTCTAATTATTCTTTCTATTTTTCTTATATTTTCTTGTAATTTCATATACTTATTTTATATGTAAATGTTTTAAATATATTCTTCTCTCTTACTATTGTCATATCTATGATTAATACATCTCTTTCATTTAAATCTCTGACATAAATAACTTGTCTTTTATTGAATTTTAATTCTTTCTTATTTATCATTTCTTGATTCTAAACCATACTCATTTTATCTTTCTCTAATTTTCTTATTATTAATTTCTTTGTATTTTCTTCTTCTCTTTTTTCTTTATTTCTTCTTCTTTATATATTTCATATTTAATTTTTAAATCTCTCCATTTTTATTCTTCTATTTTACCATGTTTATTCATCTGTGATTTTTTAGTGATTATACAGTTGAGAATGATATTATTTATTATTGTTATTTTATTACAGATATAACACATTGGATATCTTGGTTCATATGTTCAAATTGCTTTCCTTATTACATTATTTCTTGCCTTCTCTTGCTTTTTCTTTATTTGAATATATGCCTCATTATAATATTAATTGTTTTCCATATTTTAATTGTTTTCTTTTTGTCTGACATTTTATCTTCAATGCATTTAAAATTTCACTACTTACTTTCTTATTTCTCCACTTATTGATATATTCTTATTGAAACTTGTCTTTTATGTATTTTATGTATTTTCTTTTTATCTTTATTTCCTTTTTCTTCTTCTTCATTTATGTTTTTGAATTTTTTTTTATTTATTCTTTTTCCACAGGATTTATATTAGCTGAAATTACAAGAGTAACTAATGATAATCCTTATAAATATCTTGGTATTGAAATAGGAGATAAAGTAAATATCAACAAATATTGTACAAGAATATTAAATGATGTATATTCTATTCTATCATCACTAAACACTATGAAATATAACATTATCAATACAATAAGAAAGATTAATAGTGATATAATCTCCAAATTAAGATATGGATTTAGTATTGTCCAATGGAAACTAGGAGAATTGGAGAATATAGATAAACAAATAAGAAAATCATTAATACAACTCCAATTATACAGTAGAAATATTCCAAAAAGTAGATATTAGTCATATACTGTTAGGATGTCCTGTAATGAAAAAGAATCAAATATTAAAACATGATTATGTCTGCAAACAAATATATAAACACACATTAATTACACAATTTATTGAATTTGATTCAATTGACTTTAATAATCCTCCAAAAATGTATTAATAATGATGAAATGGTTATAACTTACAATAAAGATTTATTGGTTAGTGATAATTCTTTCAATGCTAGAAGATAAGATATATATTATCAAAATATGAAAGAAAAGAAATGATATATTATAGATGTTGCTATATGTCAAGATAATAATTTAGAATTAAATTATATTCATAAAATAAATAAATACAAAGATTTACAAGAGAAATTAAGAAACAATAGAGAAATAATATATGTAGAAATTATACCTGTTATATTATCAATAAATTAATACATAAAGAGTCAGTAAGAAGAGTAAAATCACTGAAATTACAATTAGAATTTTCCAAAATCCTATGAACAATAATTATCAAAAATATGAAGGAATTAATGTTTTATACATTCAATTCTGGCAGCACATTAGAAGAAGAACAATCTAATGCGAGCATGCTAGAAATGAACTCTAATACACCAATAGAGTATATTGAAGAAACTGAAATAATCACTTCTCAATATTCATAAAATCCAATTATGGATATATCTAATATTTGACATTTTTCCACAGGATTTATGAGGAAAAAGAAAATGCTTAAAATTAAATCAGAAATTAAACAAAAGATTTAAAAAGAAAGATTAAGCAGAAGATGAAAAGATTTTAAAAGGAAGAAATAAAATAAAAGAAGAAATGAGTCGTTACTCATGCTTCTAGAAAAATATAAATGATGGGTTAAACAAAAAGATTACCCTTTTTAAAAAAAGTGAAGGGATTATTTTCCTCTAAGGTAGGAAGAATGATGCAAAATTTATTAATTTTTAATTAATTAATTTTTATTCTTTTTCATATTTAAAATTAACCCAATCAAATAGAAAAGAAACTCTTTTTTTAAAAAAATATACATTTTCTAAAAAAAGGATAAAATTCATAAAAATTGTTGTTTTACAGAATAAATAAATGTGATTCAACTAGTATATCTTAAAGAGAGTAATGATAATACTGTAATTTTTATATAATTTTAGAAGTAAAACAATAATAATTTAAAAGAGGAAAAAAATAACTCAAATGAATAAAAAGATTAAATATTGTTATTTTTTAAATTATTGAATTATACAAAATAAGAAGAAAAGAAAATATGAAAAATAACAAATGTTTGAAGAAGGATTTTATATATTTTTAATTTGTAATACTCTAAAAAATAAAGTTAATTTTAAAACGGCTACAAATTGTTAATATTTTATTTGAACTTTAAAACCTTTAATTATTTTTAGTATGAGTAATTCTAATAACACTTCTGTTGTTACTGTTACTCTTCAAACTGGTGGTATTGCTGGTGAAACTTATTGTGGTTATGTTACTTATCAAGTCCAAAAACCAATATTTGTTAGGTCTGGAATAATAGAATTACGATTAGAAACTACTGGTATAAAAATTAATTCAACCCCAAATTTATTACCAGGAAATCTTAATGTTGAAGGTTTTACTACTCGATCTGGGTCTGGTACATATGATGTTATTAGTAGTTATCAACTTATTGGAACTTTTGAAATCCCAGGACTTCTTCATTCAATGAGTTTAGAATTACCCCCAGGAACTTATGAATTTCCATTTTCTTTTATTCTACCACATGACCTTCCACCTGCCTCTTATTTTGGACCTAAAGGCTTACGTGCTCGATATGTTGTTGATGCTATTCTTTATACTTCAGAAGGACCAGTTCAAAGTCGTTATGTTTCATGTCCTGTTATCTTTAATTTAGGTGGTGTTCCACTGTCATTACCCAAAACAGTTTCTTTAGTACTAAAAACTACACATATTACCGTATCATTACCAAAACAATGTTTTGCTCTTGGAGAGACAATCACTTTAAATTGTTCTATTAAAAATCTTGCAGGAGGTAAAAATGATGAGTTATTGGTTGAACTGATCAGTTATTATTCTTTCTTTTTCGGTGGTTTTTCTAATAGTATTTTATCTTATTGTGTTAAGAGTATTGACGAACCATTCCAACAACAAATCAGTTTTGTTATTCCAATGACCACATCTCCATCATTTAACAATCAGTCATATAGTTATAGTCATTATATTAGAATTACTAATAAGTCTGTAAACACATCTGGTCATGTTGAAGGAGAATATATTCCAATAACTATATTTGCTCCTAAACCAATGTCATCTCAATTAATTGAAGAAAACCAAGCCAGTAACGTAGAAAAGATATTAGTTTCTCCATTAGATAATTTAAAACCACCAAGATTCCCAGAGCGTTGTGTAAATGGATTTGAAAAAATTAGATTAGAAGATGGAAAGGTTGTCTATGTTGATCATTTTAAGAGATTAGTTTATGAAAATGAAAATGGAACACCAAGCCAAGTCCCATATCCATGTTATGAATCTGAATTGTTACCACCAGGACTTACCTTTGGTTATTACAAGAATCAACGATATATCGTTGATTTCTGTAATAAGCAAACATTTTTTGAATTTCAAAGACCTATTCCTTGTGTTAGTCAAGCTAGTGTTAATGATTGTTCCAATCCAGTTGTTAGTATTCATGTTATAGAAACTATTGGAATGAAAACAAAAAAAGGAAAGAGTCCAAAAACCTTGCTTTGTGCTGTAATAGATAATAATGGTAAATTATTAAAGTCAAAAGAAAGTAAAGGTGTAGACCAGACATATCCTAAGTCATCATTCATACTTAATCCAGGTATTGAACGAAGAAATGTTGTTATTTATTTCTTTGAAAAGAAAGCTTTAAAGAAAGACACTATTATAGGTTCTGTTTCATTTGATCTCACCAAAATAAAATTTGGCAGTCATTTTGATGGATGGTTTGATCTTAAAGGATCACCTTTTGGAAATGAATATGTCTGTGGTAGGGCACATATTCTCTTTGGATATGATAGAAGTGAACATAATATTAATGGTCAATGGATTCATCTAAATGACTTTTGCAGTGAAATTTTGGTACCATATTATCCAAATGACGATGCTATGAAAAAAATAATAGACCAACAAAATGAATTAAGATCTAAAAAGGGTGTTTCACCAATTTATGATACAAGCAAAGGTTGTGTGATTCCAATTAAGTACGCTGATTTTTAATTAATAAAAGTTTTTATAATAAAACAAATTTTACAATAATAAAAAAAATTATTTTAATAGTAGAGATTATAAAGTGTTAATAAAACAAATAGAAAAAGTAATATTGTTTCAAAGTTACTTGAAAAAAATTAATGTAACGAAGAAAAAGAAAATATAATCTTCATCTTAAAAAATATTTAATGGAAAGTGATAATCACTCTAGTCATACCGTATATATATATCCTGAAGAATATGAATATAATAATAAAACATTAGTTGATCATGACCATCCTTTGATTCATACTCCTATAGATGCTGTTGAACATTACACAGAAGATGACCCTTCATATCCATTCCTTGGTGAAAGAAGTTATTTACCAAACGGAGAACGTGGAGAGTATGAATGGAAATCATACGGTGAAGTACTTGATACTGCTAAAGCATTGGCTCGTAGCTTACTTGACTTAGGATTGAAAAAAGGAGATGTGGTTGGGTTCTTTTCTAAAAGACGATTAGAGTGGCATTATCTTTTCTTAGCTTGTGGATATACTGGAATTGTCTTAGTTACATTGTATGAGTCATTATCAGTTGACTCTTTAAAAATTATTGATACTAATGCAGAATTTAAAAGAATGTTTGTCTCAGATGAAAAGTTAAAGGTTATTACTGAGGCAACTAAAGCACCAATTACTTTAATTGAAGACCTTCACCCAAGTGGTGAAAAAACTGTTGCTGAAGAAATGAACTATAAAAGTACTGAACTTGGATTTTATGAGTTAATAGAAAAAGGAAAGAAGCTAAATACTCAACTTCAGAAAGTAGCTCCAGATGACCGTGCTTTATTAATGTATACTAGTGGAACAACTGGAACACCTAAAGGTGTTGCATTAACATATCGTAATTTATCAGCGTCTTCTTCTTCTCTGTGGATGAGAATACCATTATATCTTCTTCAAGACTATCCAAGACAATCACGTAAATTATCTTCATTATCCTTCCTTCCACTTGGACATGTTTTTGCTATTGTAATGGAATTTATTATGTATAGAGTAGGAGGGAGTATTGGTTTTATGTCATCAACACATTTAAAAGTTGTTGAAGATATAGGTGTTTTAAAACCTGTTGTTTTTGCAGCCGTGCCTCGTGTATTACAATTAATTTATGGTGGTGTTTATAACATCTTAGCCACTAAACCAAAAGCAGTTCAAATGGCATTTGCCACAGCTATGAAAATAAAAGAACAAGTATTAAAGATTAATCCAACTGCTATTATTCCAGCTTTTGATCAAATTTTCTTTAAACAAGTAACTGAGAAGTTTGGAGGTAATTTAAGAGTTATCATCTGTGCAGGTGCACCTTTATCATTGGACATTGCTAAGTTTTTTAGAATTGTTATTTCTGATGGATTCTTTATTGGGTATGGTATGACTGAAACAACTGGAATGGGAACTTCTACTGTATTCCCTGATGGAATTGATCTTGACCATGTTGGACAACCATATGTTAGCTCCATGATTAAAGTAAAGTGTGTTCCTGAAATGGGATATTGTACACATAATACCATCCCAAGTGGGGAGGTGTTTATTAAAACGACTGCACAATTTACTGGGTATAATAAAGATGACTCAAAAGTTATTGATGAAGAAGGATTTGTTACAACTAATGATATTGTTTCTATACGACCAGATAAAAAAATCAAAATAGTTGCAAGAAAAAATAATGTTTTTAAGTTATCACAAGGAGAATATATTTCAGCTGAAAAAGTAGAATCAATGATGACCCAATGCAAGTATGTTCAAGATATTTTTGTATATGGAAATTCATTAAAAAATTATTTAATTGCTGTTGTTGTACCAAACTTTCAATCTCTTCAAATTTGGGCTGATACTAATGGTAAAGAACTTCCTGACAAAAAAGAAATCTGTCATTCACAAGAAATCAAAGACATGATCATTAAAGATATGAGTATTGTTGCTGATCAGACTGGACTTAAAGGATTCGAGAAAGTAAAAAAATTAGTTCTTCATGATCTTCCATTTGATACTGCCCGTGACTTTATTACTCCTTCAATGAAGTTAAAGAGAAAGAATTTGTATAACTTCTTTAAAGATGATATTGATGCATTACTTCAAGACTAATAAAGAAAGGTTAGACATTTTCATCGTTTTAGGTTGTTTTTCAAGTACTAGTTTTTCACTTTTGTTAAAAACATCTTAAGTACTTTATTTAATACCATTTAAAATATCAATTTATCACATATTATTAATAGAGTCATGTTTATTTAAAAACTCTTAACGAACGATACGTAGGACAATTATATTTTTTGATTACTTTCAATAATAATTTGTCATGACTCATACCATTCTTTTTATGTTATTTAATAATTACTCCCCTCTGACTAATCACAATAAAGATATTGTTATTTTCTATGAAAAATCCTTTGTATTATTTTGTATAAGTTTATTCTATAGTTTTACTTAAAAAAATATCTGTTATGACATTTAGAAATAATTCATATTAATTTCTGTATATATGAGTTTTATTGATTTATTAACTGAAAGTATTTAATTTAGTATCTTTTGAATTGATATTGCCTGATTATTAATAAATAAATGATTAATTAAAACAAAAAAAGGAAATACATGAAAAATAAATTAAAAATATAATAATTTAACTAAAACAATCAACCTTACTCATCTATTAATAAAAAATGTACTGAACTATATTTTTATCTCAAAGATATTATTTTTCATTTATCTATTTTCAATATTCAAAAATTATTTAACTTCTTTATTTAAAGAAATGTTAAAAATAAAACTATTAATTAATTACATTTAACTTTATAAAATCTATCATAATATGAAACAAATGTACTAGCATTTGCTATACTTTATAACTACATTATATTCATTCATTATTTTCATATTAAAAACATATTATTCTTTTGTATAATATTTATATTCATCATATGCATCATTAAACTTGCAAAACCTTTTTCTAAGTTAGTTCTTGTTTTTGCAATAATTTACATTGACGTACATTTGAAATTTATTTTTTTGTTAACAAAGATATTTCTTATATGTTGTTTTTAGTTTAGATACTTTAATTCTAAAAAGGTTATGAATGAAAGTATTATCAAATAAATTAACAAAAGATTCTAAGAAAGAATTGTTGTTCTTTACATTCCCTAAAAATAAAGTTTATTTAAACTTTTGTAGAATAATAGAGTCTATTAAGTATATTCTCTATACTTTTTATAACAAAAGTTTCATATAATTCATGTTGTAGCAATTTTATTGAATATGAGCTTTTATATCATATAAATAGAAATATCTTATTTGATTAATAATTATAAAGAAAACATATTTTAGAAAAAGTGAGAGAAACAATAAAAGTAATAACAAAGAAACTATAACTATAATAAATTATGTAAAAGAATGAAAAAATACTAATGAAATAATTAATTTATACTAAAAGATTAAAAGGAAAAAACCCTTAATGAAAAAAAAAAAAGGAGGAACTAACTATAAACTAGTTCTTTGTGATGGTCGTAGTTCCAAAGACCAGAAAGACTTATTGCCCAAGATGCGATAAGCATACACCACACAAGGTTTCTCAATATAAAAAGGGAAAGGACTCACTCCATGTCCAAGGTAAGAGAAGATATGATCGTAAGCAACAAGGTTTTGGAGGTCAAACCAAGCCAGTTTTCAAGAAGAAGGCTAAAACAACAAAGAAGGTTGTTTTGAAAATCGAATGTACTAAATGCAAGTATAAGCTCCAAAAATGCTTAAAGAGATGCAAACATTTCGAACTTGGAAATGAAAAGAAGGACAAATAAGCAAAATACCCGGTTTTTATATATTTCACTTTTATTATTTTTTTAATGAAATATTCTCATATTTGAAGATAATATGTTTGAGATATCATATATAAACCCTAATACAAATTCAATATTTTAATTTCTTAGTTATTTTATGGTTATAATATTGTCTTTTGATAAGAATATGTATTAAACAACACTTTAAAGAATTCAGTAAGATACTATGATTGAATATTATTGAATGAAATGGATATAATGGATGTTATTGAGACTAAATGAAATTAGAAATAATAATATAGTGATAATAATATGTTCATTCATTTTCAAATAAAAAAATAAAGAAAGGTAATGTTTTTTTAAATTAAAGTAAAAATCAAAGAAGAAAATAAAAAGAAGAAATAAACAGAAAGAAGAGTTAAAATACAAGAATAAAAAAGAAATAAAATAAAAGAAGATGCTTTACTCACACTCCAAGAAAAAAACTAAATAATAAATAAAAGAAATAAATTATTCATTTATGAATGACAAATCTATTAATACTTAATTATCTATTTTTTATGTTTAAGGGAGTGTTTTCTATAAACTTATTTTCAGAACAAATTAATTCAATTATTCTTTTTTATTGTAACTAACATAAATTATGAAGAACGCCATAAGAATAGAAAATACTATTGTTGGTATTAATGAAAGAAATAGTACATAACTTATTTCTTTACAATACAAACTCCAAGATCCATCATTTTCTTTTTTTCCATCAAGTTCTATCAATGGATGTTCATTCTTATTATACTCATTATTGTTTTTATATTCATCAATTTCTCTCTTTCTAATCTCAGTCATAATAATAACAAAAAAGATCAAATAACAAAATAAGAAAAAGAACTAAAAATAATATAGAAAATAAATATAATAAAATAATATTAATTTAAAAGAAGATATATTTAATAGTAAAGTAATAATAAAAAATAGAATAAAAGAAGAAGATTGAAACTGAAAAAACCCTATCTCAACAATCAGAGGATGTCCATCAAGTTTGTTACAACATGTTTTTCTTTTGAATTAGAAATAAATTTGATTTGATAAAATCATAACGTATCAAATACTTACAAATTAGAACTCAAGTCTGTGCTTTCAGTGGTTTTAAAATTCCAGTTGCCAAGGGACGTAAATATGTACGTTTAGACCTTAAAAGTTTCACCTTTATTAACAAGAAATCTCTTATGCAATTCTTAAGAAAGACCAATCCAAGAAAGGTATTCTGGACTGCTATTTACAGACAATTAAATAAGAAAGGACAACAAAACGAACTTGTTGAAAAGAAGAAGACTAGAAGAGTAATTAAAGTTAACAGAGGATATTCTGGTATTTCTGCAGAAGAAATTGCTAAAAGAAAACAAACTCAATCATCTGAAGTTCTTGCTAAGAAGAGAAACGCTGCCATTAAGGAAATTAAAGAAAAGAAAGCTGAAAATGCTGCAAAGAAAGAAGCTGCAAGAAAAGAAGCTAAGGCTAATGGAAAGAAGGCTACTAACACTTATAAGAAGTCAAATGCTAAGCTTCCAAAGGCTGGACATGCTAACTTCAATTCTAGATGAGTAAATTGACGTCCTTTGTGAAAGAAGATGAATTTAACAATTTGTTGAGGATAAAAGATCTTGTTTTTTTTCATTGATTTTTTTAAACTCAAAATAAAGAATTTGTAGTATTTTTAAATAAAATATAGTTCTTCTATTCTTCAGTGTCCATTGTAAGACTATGGAAGGAGATGGATACTTGCTAGTTGTTGGAAAATTAAAGGATTCTATTGAGAAGTATATTGAAAGCAAAGAAACTATAAGCATAGATGAATTAGATGAAAGTATTGAAATAGAAATCAATAAAACATTATCTTCTTTAAAACAAATACCATTAAATCAAGTAAATGATTTATTACTTCAAAATAATGTTCTTATTAAAACAGTTAATGTGATGGATTATTCTGATAATTCTGTTCAATTATTTTATGTGAATCATATTCAAATACATCTACGGCTATTGTTTGCTCTCAACTTTAAAGAGGGGTGTGACCCATTACCACAAACATACCTCAATTCTATTGTGTTATTGCTTAATAATGTAAGGGAAATATTGAATGAAATTGGTAATATAACTTTAAATGAATATTTCACACATTCCTTAGTTAATAAATATAGTCAAATTCCAGCAAGTATTCATTATATCACTAGTCAAATTGACCTTAACTTTCAAGATGGTTATTATTTAATTGATCAAATTATTAATCGTTCTGCTCAAGAATTAGGTCCTATATTCTCCAACACAAATAAGCCAAAACCAGTGGTTATAAAAAAAGAAACGTTGGCTGATCTTGCTCATGGTAAACGACGTACTCGTGGAGTTGTTTCAAATCCTTTTCATCTAATTACAATGGAAAAATGAAGGATATTTTATTAATCTAATGTTTAGTTAAAGTAATAATTAAATTTATTATATTTTATGTTATAAACCCTTAAACAAGACCTAAACATATTTAAAGAAAATTAAAAGATTTAATATACAATGGAGTGATAAAGCGGATTGGTAATAGAATAGTGTTAACAATCTCGTCAGAATCTCCTAGATTGATTATTATGTTGTATTTTCCCATGAAAAATGAATTCATTTTATCATTTAAAAAATACAATATATTTTAATTTTTTTTGTGTGATGTATTTTGATTTAAATTTTTTTAATATTCTTGTGATAGTATTATTTTTATAATTTTTTCAATGTTTGTAGTATTATAATTGAAAAGAAATTAGGTTTAATAAAATTTATAAACATACTATAATAAAAAAGCTTATGTATTAGATTAATAAAATGGGTTTGTTAGATATAAATATTTCACATAAGTTCAATAATTTTAATATCTATATTTTATTTGTCATGTATGAGTTTAAATAAATCAATAATTGTTTATAATTATTTATTTTACTTATTTTCTTGTGTTTTATATTTTTATATCTTCAAATTGAAAAGTTTTAACGGAAAATATTTTTGTAATTGGATAATATTGTTAGTATAGACATAAATAACACAAAAAGAATAACATAAATTTTAATAAAAATCATGAAAAGAATATTTTCAATTTCTACCATACGATTTTTCAAAGAAAAAAATAGTAAATTAAATAGTAAATTAATATTATTAATATACTAGTTAATGCTAAGAAAAATCACTTTAAAAAACTTCAGAAAAAAGGATAGAAAGAAATTTCAAAAAAAAAGGTTTGACTTTAATAAAAAAACAACATGGAAAAGTAGGAAAAAATTTTCTTGAAAAGTATGGTGGTATTTCAACTCGGAAAAAACTTATAACTTCAGTCAAATGTTACAACTCTTAGTTGTTTTATTAGTGGTATTCACTCAAGCAATTGATACAAATGCTTTCAATAACCTTAGAATTTATCAGGTTATGGTAAGTTCATTCCAAGATGGTGATTCAAGTAGAGGATATTGTACAGGATATGGACCATCAAAACATTGTGGTGATTTACGAGGTATTATTAATTCTCTTCAATATATTAAAGACTTAGGAATGAATGCATTATGGATGACTCCTATCTTTAATTCAAATGGTGGAAGTCAATTAGATTCAACTGGATATTTTGCTTATGACTATTTTAATGTAGATCCAAAATTTGGAACAAATGATGAACTTCATGAATTAATCAATAAAGCACATAGTCTTGGATTATATGTTATTCTTGATGGTGTATTTGGACATCATAAATCAGGAAATGTTGCAGGTAGTCCAAGTGGAAAATATCCAACAGGAGGAAATGATCCAGTCAGTTATCCAGGATCATTAGAATTTTATAAAGAAGTTGCTACTTATTGGATTAATAATTATGAAATTGATGGATGGAGATTAGACCAAGCTTATCAAGTTTCTACAAGAAACCAAGATAGAAATTATTGGAAAGATATTAGAGAAACCATTGAATCAACATGTGATAACAGAAAGAATCAAGGAAAACAATGGGGAACTCTTGGATATATGGTTGGAGAAATTTGGGATTCTGCTTCTAATATTAATACATGGGGATATTATGCTTCTGGTGGATATGGACTTAGATCATGTTTCCATTTCCCAGGCAGATATAATTTGGTTCAAACATTAGCTTGTGAAGAATCAGGAAAAGGAGGGTATGATGCATCAAACTTAAATGGTATTTTTAATGCAGGATATCCAGATTTTGCATATCCAAATATGTTTATAACTAATCATGATTTATTGAGATTTGGTAATTTAATTAGAAAGAAATATGGATATGGTAGAGATAATAATGATTATTGGGGTAGACATAGAGCTGCAATTGCATTCCTTGCTGCATACACTGGACCAATTACTATTTATTATGGAGATGAAGTTGGAGATCTTGTAGAATGTTATTATAACCCAGGAGATTGTGGAGGAGTTTATAATGATAATGCTGCTAGAAGTGATGGACATATTCAAGGATTTAATTCAAATGAACAATCCCTTCATGACTTCACTGCAAAATTAATGAACATTAGAGCATCTAATCCTGCATTATATCAAGGAAGAAGAGAAAATCAAAATGCATCAGGAACTCTTTACAAAGTTGATAAAGTATCTGGTTCAAATAGAATTCAGGTTTTGATCAATATGGGAACATATACATACGATACTCAATGTGGAAGTGGACAAGATCTTATTTCTGGAAGATCATATTCTGGTACTTGTCATATGGAACCATTCAGTGTCATCTTCTTGAAGATGTAATTCAATCCATTACTTTTTTTTTAATTATTTATATATTTTTTATAAACATTTAAAGTTAAATAATACAAATGAGTAGTGAAAAATAAGTCTTCTTTTTATCTTCTAAAATTTGTTATTTACATTCTCTTAGTTTAAGAGTTATTATATTCTATCAGTTAATTAAGAAATGATTTGAATAGGAATATATTTTTTACTCATCATTTTAGGAGTTGACTTTTGATTTTAACGTAAAATATTCTTCTTCATTACTTTAAGTCATTTTTTAAACAATTTCATTAAAACGGTAATAAAACTTAAAAAAAAATTGAGTTTAACAGTAAAGGAAAGAAAATTATTAAAAAAGATATTGAAAAGAGTGATTCTTATACACAATTATAAATTAAGTCAACACAAAAGTAAATGAAATATGATATGAAAAAACAAAGGGGGAGTTTAAGTATAATGACACCAAATTTAAAATAATTTAGATTAAAGCCAATAAGAAATAATACTTTTTAGTTTGAAGAGAAAGAATTTAAGCTTTCTGATTAGAAGTTATCAAATTGAAATTGGTTAATTTTTGTTTTATAAAGAGTTTAAATTGAGAGAGAAGAGGGAAAAATGTAGGATAATAAATAATACCAAGATAACCTACACAAATTCCAATAACATTACCAGCAACAATTTGATAAACAAAATGATCATTTAAATACCAACGAGAGAAATCAACAAGAAGAATTAATAAAGTAGAACAATAAACAATAATTTTTTTTGAGATAGAAGTAAGTTTTGGTTGTTGATTTATATAATAATAAAAAAGTACAATAAAACAACACCAAAATTGTGCATGAGAAGATGGAAAACCTTTGTTCACATTTTGTGATAAATGAGGACGAGGATGTTTAAAAAGTATTTTTAACGTGTAATTAATTATTTCATTTGTCAACATAATTCCAAAAGTGTAAATAGCATAATTATCAAATGTTAATAATATGAGACTAACAATCCCTCCAATTACAAATAAATGTAATATTGAAATATATCCCATAAAATGTCCAATAATATCTCCTTCTTCAAATAAAACATAAGCTAATGCAACTGGTCGTAATTTTCTTTCCATTATTTTAAGTTTTATTTTTCATTATTTTTAGTTTTATTTTTCATTATTTTTATTTTTAGTTTTATTTTTTAAGTTTTTTAATAATTTTTTTTATTTTGTTTTTCAGATTCTTTTTTTATAAACCCTCGTTTTATGATTTAAAAAAGTTTGAATTTGAGTTGAAATCGTATTGGGTTAATAAAAATAGTTTTTTAAGTATAGTACTAGAATAATTTATTTTATTATAAATATAATTTTAAAGAATAATGAAACAGTAAATAATTAAATTTCTAGTTATACAACAAACTTCATAATCAAAGAGTAATGTATGAAAAAACGGGAAATTCTAGTAATGATTAGTAAGTAGTTAATAATTTTTATTTATTCTAAAAAAAAAATTGAAAAATTGACAACGAGTTGAAAAAGAAGAAACATATGTGTGTTTCGAGTGAACAGAAAGTTCTATTTGTCTTATTGTTGTGAAGGAAGAGAAAGGGACGGAAAAAAGAAAGGATTATCTAATCGAAGGGTATTTAAAGGATCTTCAACTATTCTTTATAACTTAAATGAGACGGTCATATCTTTCAGTTTTTGAGCCAGCATCTCCAACAAGTTTTGAAGTGTTTGATGGAAAGAATCCAAGAAAAAGAGTTCAAAGAAAGAAAAGATGGTGTCAGGCTATTAAAATGAATGCTGTAAAAAAGTTTTATGAATTAGGTTTAACAAAAGCAGTTCGTGTATTAATTGAACAACATCCAGATCAATACAAAGATTTAACTCCATCAACATTACAATATTGGGTTCAAATGCTATCTCCAGTTCTTACAACTAATTAATTAAATAGATAGTAAAGCTAAGTTTAATACTAATGTAATTTATTTTCTTTGTTTAAGTTGAATTAAATTTATTATAGAAGTTGTTTTGGATGACGTTAATATTAATTTTGTTGTTTCATTCAAATTTTACGATTAACAAGATTTCGGCAAAAGAATATTAAATAACAAAAGAATAAAATAATTAGATAACAAAAATGTAGAATTAGAAACAACAAAAAACACTTTAAAATAATCAGACGTCAAATAGAAAGTAAAGACCTTTGAAAATGTTAAAATTATTTAGAAAAACCCTGTTATAACTGCCAATATAATTCTATGAAACCTGAACACCCTTACAACCCCTTTGTTACTACTCCAAGAAATTCATTAAGACGTAGACCGATATATGCATTAACATTAGATATTTCATTGACATATAAGAATGAAAATATACAACAAATAACACAAAAAAGTAAAAAAGTTTTATCACGAATGATAGAACCATTTCATAATGGTGGGAAAGACAATGCAAATTATGAACTAATTATTTCTGTTGATGATAATATTGGTTCTGCTTTTTCTAAAGAGTTTGTTTAGAAATACTTCTAAGATAATTGTGGAAATAAATTAAATGAAACTTATTATTTTTGTAGAGGTGAGACATGTTGTTTTATTCCACAATCAAGGTATGTTGTGATCTCTGCACTTGGAAGTGGTACTTTTGGGCAAGTTTTAAAATGTAGGAATTGTCAAGATAATAGTCTTGTAGCAGTTAAAATACTTAAATCAAAACCAGTGTTTTTTAGACAAGGAATGCTTGAAATTGCTGTATTAACTGTTTTAAGAGATTTAGTTGATCCTGACAATAAATATCATACTGTTAAAATGTTAGATTATTTTCTGTTTCATGGACATGTTTGTATTGTCACAGAATTGTTATCAATTAATTTATATGATATGTTAAGAAGTAACAAAAATAATGGAATGGGATTAACATTTAATAGACATGTTTTAAGACAATTATTAGAATCACTTCATGGGTTAACTACAATGAATATCATACATTGTGACGTTAAAACAGAAAATGTATTATTAGTTCAAAATACAAGTGACATTAAATTGATTGATTTTGGTTCAGCTTGTTTTGAAAGATCTACATTATACACATATATACAATCAAGACATTATCGTGCAATAGAAATTATTTTAGGATTACCTTATTCATGTGCAATAGATATGTGGTCATTTGGTTGTGTTGCAGCAGAACTTTTCCTTGGAATTCCATTGTTTCCAGGGGAAAATGAGTATAATCAACTTGCTAAGATTATTGATATGTTAGGACCAATTCCAGATTATCTTCTTCGTAAAGGAACAAAAACTGAAAAATACTTTAATATGATTCAAAAGGGAAATGAAATTACCTTTAAAATAAAACCTCCTGAACAATTTGAAAAAGAAAATAATTGTAAATTACAAGAAAATAGAAAGTATTTCAGATATAAAACTCTTGAACAAATTTGTCAACATGTTCCTATGCATCGAAATGCTTTTGTTCATGATAATGATCAAGTTTGGAGGGCATTATTACATGATTTTTTAAAGAAAACATTAGAGTATGATCCAGCTAAAAGATTAACACCATCAGAAGCATTAACCCATCCTTTTATTAAATCAAAAACAAAGCAAGAACTTTTAACTTTACCATTACCATTAGTTCCACAAGATGTTCCTTTAGAAGATGTTGTTAGAAAGGTATATGGAGGTCAATACACTTTAAATTATCTTCAGTCTAGAGACAGGTTTTTTTCTGTTCCTCATAATTATTTTACAGCATTTATCCGTTCTCTAAAATGTGGATATGTTATGAACATACTTCATATTAATCCTTTTCATTTTAAACCTTTAAAGGTTATTGGCAGAACAACATTCTCATGGCACAATATGGCAGAAGATGAATCACTTATTTCTTGGGGGTCTTCTAATTCAGATTCTGAAGACCCTTCTCGAGCTCGTTCTGCCTCTTCACTCCAATCACCAAGTACTTCTCAATCACCACGATTATCATTAAGACCTCCACCAAATGATCCACGAAGATTAACAACAATGGTTCGTGATTTTGGATATTTTGTATCACATGAAAGATATAATAATTACTAACAACATAAATATACATCATTTTGTAACTATGAAATAAAAATATAATTGTAATTGTTTTATATATCAGATTTATTCATTTTTGTTTTTTTTTTTCACAAAAAAGTTTTCCTTTAATTCAATCCACTTATAAACGGATTTTTAACAAAAATAATAAAACTAGTCTCTTTTTGTTCGTTTGGCTTCTTTTTGATCTTAAATATCAGTACGCATCCTCTTCAATGGAAGATAAATCAATTTTAAAACAATATATTCCGATATTGACTGGTATTCCGTATGACGAAAATATTGCCTTAGACTCTATTATTTATTCACTAAGGGATGACATTGCTTCATTATTTACATTAAAATATATTTCTGTTACATTTTTTTCTACTTTAAAACATTTATTAACTCTTAATAATATGATGAAATTTGATTATTTAGCAATAAGAAATTTAATCATTACTTTAAGACAAATCAAACCATTAGATACTGAAGGACTTGCGGCTAATCCATTATTTGTATCTGGTGTTGATATACTTACTTCAATTATTAAATATCATACTTCTCAACAAGTTATTCAAGATTTAATTAATTTTTACAATGAAATTCCACCAATTCATTCTTCTTCATTATTAGATTGTCTTATTACAAAAAATAATAATTCTTCAGAAGTATATTATTCATTGAATGGGGTTGCTTCTTTTATTTCTACTGTAATCAAAATTGATTCAATCCCACAAGAATGTTATACTATTTATACTCAAATTAGATTTCATGACATTCATCCTTTAGCCACTCCTTGTCTTTTTTCTTTCAATGCTAATAATTATTATTTTTCTCTCTCAATAGATGGAACAACACATTTTTTAGAATTAGAAATTAATGTTGTAACTTCTTCTGATGTATCATCTGTTACCCCATCAATCACACATATCAGAAATACATATAAAACAGAATTAAAAGTACTTCCAGATAAATGGAATGAAATTTCGTTAGTTCATTCACATGACTCTAATTCTATGAAAGTTATTCTTAATGGTGAGTCATCAAGTAATTTTGGTGTTCCTTATTTTTCTTCTAAACAAAAACAAGCAATTATTTCTATTGGAGGTTTGGACTCTAAGACATACTCTTATTTTAATGGAGATATTAGTTCATTAGCATGGTATTTCAATCAACTCACTCCTAATGGTGTACCTAGTTTATTACTATCACCAAAGCATTATGCGTCAGTACCTAGTCATTCTTTTATTAAACCATTAAAGTCTATGAAGAATAGAGTTGTTTCTAAAGAAATTAAAATAATAGAGTATACAATTTGTACTCCAACTAATATTCTTGTTGTTGTAACACGATCTTTAAGTGATGTGTTTTCAACATATGGAGGAATATCAGTTTTTTTACCACTTCTAAGGAGTGGTTCTAATACTAAAGTTACCACAAATATTGGTAAAATTCTTCAATTATTTTTACATTGTAAAGTAATTGATAAACAAGTTGCAATCACTTTAATTGTTGAAACAACAAAAATTGCTCAAAATTATTTAGTTTCAACGTCTATCATAGATGACTTTATTAGTTTGTGTTTATCTTTGATATCAAGAGGAAATTCTGCTATAACATTAATTCCATTATTATTAGATATCAGGTTATGGAGAGGAATTGAATATCTATTTGAATATTATATAAAACAAATCATTTTAAGATGTTCTTCTATTGATAAAGGCTTAGTAAAAAGAGCATTAACACCTGAAATTATATTATCTATTTTAACTGATAAAATATGTTCTTCTAATGAGAATTGGAAATGGAAATATCTAACTCATCTTTCAAGTTATTTAACTCCAACAGCTCTTGGAACTGTTTTCTGTATGCTTCAAAATCCTCATTTATCCGTTAGTGCAATAGAAAATAGTGTAGGAATAATATTTTATTTGTTAAAGAGATATGGCAATTTATCTTCCACTTTAAATGAATATATTGATGTTTTTATAACATTAGCACAAACTTCTAAGACAACTTCTTTATTGGTTTGTAAAATGCTTTCTTTACTTCAGCCTACATCAGACCAACTAAACCAAATTTGCAATG
The DNA here is from genome assembly GCF_000208925.1 of Entamoeba histolytica HM-1:IMSS. Classification (NCBI taxonomy): domain Eukaryota; phylum Evosea; order Mastigamoebida; family Endamoebidae; genus Entamoeba; species Entamoeba histolytica. The sequence goes on from NW_001914860.1 coordinate 392,827, forward strand.
TCTTAAAAAAATATACATTTGATTATGAAGTCTATTCTTCATTAATGCAATGTGTCTCAACATTAGTAACTGTTCCATTTAATTCATTTAGTTCAGCTCAAATAGAGACTATTCAAAATCCATATTTCTTGTATATTTTGTTTACTTTATTAACCACAACTCATTGTATTGAAAATAAAATCATTGATGACCTTATTTTATTTTCATCAGAAGTCTTGCATTCTATACCATCAAATTTGGTTATTGAATTACTTAAACTAATTAAGAGTCAATTTAGTGGATTTACTTCTATAGATACCAACAACATAAAGTATAATAGTACTTGTAAATTGATGAAATTTTTAACTAATGTCATTATCGCTCGAGGTTATGATACTCTTCATCTTGTCATTTCTTTCTTTATTTCTCAAGTAATAAATTTGAATGATCTTTACATAATATCTTATTCATTCTTAAATAGTATCATTAATAAAATTAATGACGTCTCAGCCGTTTGTTATATAGAATTAATTGCATTTATGTCATTTGTTAACTACCAAAAAGAAATTCCAATTGTGTTAATGAATGAATACATTAAGGCAATTCCTTATAATTACTTTGTTACAATGAATACACTTCGTTCCAAAAAGGAATATGAATCACTTTTTTATCTTCAAAGTTATATTTTCATACAGTGTCTTGATGAATTTACATTATCTATGATTCTTCAGTTGTACCCTTCCTATATCCCTCTAAGTTTTTGTGAGTTGATTATTCAAGCAACAAAACTCAATCCTAAACTACTTCAAATTTCATTAAACAACTTTTCATCTGTAACAACTTCTGTTGAATATCAAAGGTTAATAGAACAATCAAAAAGTCCATCTAATTCAGTTACTAATTCATCATTAAAACAATTCATTAATTCTATTATTCTAAAATATAAAGAAAATCATAAATTAATTGTAACTGAACCAATGTCCATACCTCTTGTTAATTGTTCAACTTCTTCATTGCCAATTGAAGGACATTATAATGACATAACTACAATAGATAAAATCAAACAAAATGAAATTTCTAAATGTTATAGAAAAACAATGAGATCAGCTGCCTTATGTAATCCATTCTTTCAACTTTCATCAACAGTATTTATTGGATTTATTACTAAGTTTTTATATCCAACAAATCCAATATTCTTAACTAAAAGAGTTACAGAACCTCCAATAAAATTACTTTCATATGAAAACCTTTATATCCCTGATAAATCACAATTTGGTAATATTCCTTATCAAGGAGTTGATGCTATTGATTGTGTTATTAAAAAAACATCAAATAGTAGTTGTTGTAAAATGACGTTCAACAATGAATTAAAAGAAATTAAGTTATGGCAGTTAAATACATACCATGTCATTCAAGTAGATGATATAAGAGAAATATTTCCACGAGTAAATAATGGAGCGTTGTGTGCTATAGAATTAATTCAACGAAGAGGATGCCCGTATTTTATATCATTTGAAAATGAAAGAACATACAGTATTGCTATGCAAAAACTTAGTTTATTCCTTGAAAAATTCAAGTCAAACGTTACTATAATTACTCCAAATAAAGTTAATGGGTTTTATCTCAAACTATGGGTTGATGGATTATTATCTACATATGAATATATATCTGTATTAAATTGTTATTCAACAAGAAGTTTAGAATCTGTGGATATGTATTATGTCTTTCCATCAGTTGAAGATAGTAAAATAACATCAAATGCAAATGAAAGTTTAATAGAACATTCAGCAAATACTTGTTGTTTATTGTATACTCATATGCCATTTACTAGGATATTACCATTGTTTCAATTAAGAGTTGAACAACCACCAACAACAGTAAGGGATATTCGACTAATTACATGTAATTGTGTCCCACAAGTTTACGCATCACAAAAAATATATTCAGGAATGGGAGGGTCTGAAGACGGTATTTGTTATGGTAATAAACCAACGCTTACAAAGAGTTCTAATCTGAGAAGTATTCAGTTAGCCCAAAGCCCAAAGTTTGGTTCAAGTGCATTAGAAGTTGTTTATAAAAAAAGAAAAGAATTAGAGTCACTTGATATACAAAAAAAACTTGGAGAATGGTTAAATATAAACTTTGGTAAGAAGAGTCTTACTCCAATAACTAATATTATTCTTAAAAGAAAAAAGTGTATTGATTTTTCTTATAACAAGAAAAGCAAAGAAACAAAAATTAGTGTTATCAAAGAAAATCAATACTTAACATCTTCTGTTATTGGGATGAATATTCAAAGAAATCTTATTATACAAACAGAGACTAATGATATTATAACAGGAGAAGGAAAAGATATTAGAACAAAAGTTGTTAATAATAAAAGTGAATGTAAACGAATAATTTGTTGTGATAAATTTAAAAATCGAGTGATTGCTTCATATCAACTTAATGCCGATGTTATTACTTTAACTTGGAAAGATCATATTAATACTATTAAAATAGAAAGTATAATTTCTAGTTGTTATTTAATGGAAACAGAATATATTACAGATTTAGAAATGTTTATTATAACTAAAGCAGGAAGTATTATAATATACCGAATCTTTTTAGATGATAGGAATAACGAATTAAAAGTAAATTTGGCATTTACTATTTGTATAGGTGAAAAAATTAAACACTTCTCTGCTTGTACTTCATTTGGTTATATGGTTTGTAGTTGCTCATCAACAATAGCGTCATATTCTCTTCATGATGGATCACCTATATACATTGTACCAACTTCAAGCAAACTCTTCTGTTGTTCAGCACAAGGTCAAGTATATGGAATATCAGGAAATGTAATAACATGCCATGACAGGTATGGTGAAATGTATAACATCTTTGAATTGAATCATCTAAAAACAAATAAACCATTAAAAATTGGTTGTTTAACTTGTGGATATGAAGACATTATTTTCATTGCTACAAACTATGAAGTTATTGCATTAATTAATAGAATTACGTCATTTGATGTACTAGAAACAATTCAAGTAAACCAGTATTATGCAAATTATTCTATTATTGATCTTCTTGTTCAACCAACTATTGGAACTGCTTTTAATCCATCAACATGGAACGTTTATCTTCAATTAATAAATAATGAAACTATGGTATCTACTTATTGTACACTTCACGTAGATTGTTTTAAGATAGTAACATTGAAATGAACATTGTATTTTTAATTACAATTTACTTCCACTTTCTTTCAATTTTCGCTTTTCTACTAAAATGAAATGACTTTCTCAATTTTATAATAACAAAACTAATAATGGATGAAAGTTTCTACTTTTAGAACTTATTATTTTAGTTTGCATTAATTTGAATGATTGAAATACACCGAAATGACAGAAAAAATGGTTTTCTTCCTCATTCTAATGAAAGCCTTGTTAACAATAGATACAGAAAAGACACTAAACTCGGAGAAGGTACTTATGGTGAAGTTTGTAAAGCTGTTGATATTTTGTCAAATACCTTTGTTGCTCTCAAGAAAGTTAAAGCTGACCAAGAAGAAGAAGGAATCCCTTCGACAGCACTAAGAGAAATAGCAATCTTAAGAGATATTTCACATCCTAATATTGTTAAGTTTGTTATTAAATTTATATATAAAAAAAAAAGAAAAATGAGTTTAGCTAATTATTGTTGTAGATTATTAGATGTTTATAATTCAGAGAAACATTTATATCTTATATTTGAATATTGTAATACTGACCTTCATAAATTTCTTAAAAATAATCCTCAAGACCTTTCTATTGACTTTATTAGACATGCTTCATATCAGATGTTAGATGCATTAGCATTTATGCATTCGCATAGAATTCTTCATCGAGATATTAAACCATCAAATGTTTTATTAAGTGGAGATGTAGTTAAATTAGCAGACTTTGGATTAGCACGATCTATTAGCATTCCAATAAAGAGATATACAGTGGAAGTAGTAACCATGTGGTATAGACCACCAGAATTGATTCAGAAATATAACGTTTATGGCTCAGGAATCGACATATGGGGGATGGGAGCTGTGATTGCTGAAATGATTCTTCATGAACCAATATTTAGAGGAGATAGTGATATTGATCAATTGCATAAGATTTTTGATATTCTAGGAACTCCAAAACCATCAGATTATCCTGATTTAGATTATTTCACAGATAAAAAGGTATTTGATTATTTTCCAAAGAATCGTGTTGAAATTCTAACGAAATTAAAAACAATTGGTGGAGATGGATATAATTTATTGATGAAAATGTTTGAATATAATCCTGGAAAAAGAATATCAGCAAGAGAAGCAATGAAAGATCCTTTTTTTATAAAACATTAAACATACACTAAAAATACTAAAAATTGTGTTAACAAAGTAAATTAAAAAAGTTATTATTGTTTTTTTTTTGTTTATTATGCAATTAATCATCATCCAACAAAAAAGTTGAATTGTTATGTGTTTCTTGTCGTTGTTGTAAAAACTTTTGTCTTGGTGGAACTTTAGGTAATGGAGTTGATGGAACAGCCATTGTTGTTGGTCTTTGTTGAGTAACCATAGGATAACGAGTTGTTGGGTCTCGTTGATGAGTGCGAGGACTTTGTGTATCTTTAGGAGGATAATTTCCAAGAGTGAATTTTGTTTGTTGAGACATACCACCTTGAGAAGGACTTGTACCCATAATAAATTTTGATTGGCTTGGGGAATTAGAATAATCTGGGGTTGAGTCAATTAAAGAAACTAATGGAACTTTAGGAATCATTTTTGGTTGAACATGGTCTGATTCTAAAATACTTGAATGGTCAATTTTAGTAGAGCCTAATTGTTTACCACGAACCTCAGTATTACCAATCAATCCCATAGATTTTTTAGTGTCATCAAAAATAAAATCTGCTTCAGTAATAATAAAAGACATCATCTCAAGATATTTTGATAATTCATCATTATTAACAGAAAACATAGTTGGTGTCCAACAAACAGATAAATTCTTTTCATTCATTAAATTTTTTGATGAATGAACCATTATTTTATGACATAATTTAACAATTGCTTTAAATAAAACAATTTTCTCTTCAGGCACCCATTTCTGTGCATAGAATAATGATGTTAAATTATGAATTCTTGTTTCTCTTATTTCTGATTCTTGATATTTAGATAAAACATCTTTTGCTAATGAATTACAAAATAACATTCCAGGTAATTCTCTAACAAATCGTTTTAAAGTACTTGCAAGTGTTTCCCAAGGAAAAGAAGAAATATCTGATACACTTAATCGATGAAACAATTCATTAACTTGTTTTTGTGAAGCAGCTGTTCTGAAAATACCTTCTTTTTCATAATATTGATTTTCTAAGAGATTAATAATATCTTCTATTACTCTTGGTAATTCAGAATGTTTTCTTCTTTCAGCATCTAAAATTTCTCCAAGGGTTCTTCCAACATAAGACACTGAACGTAAATGAATTTGTTCTGAATCATTATCAAGATCACTTAATTGATTCATAGCAGTATAAATATTTCCATTATTAACATTAAATGAATTTAAATTACAATTTAATAAATGAAATGCAAGGTATTGATGTCTTTGCATTATTTTATTTCTAATTTCAAATAACCTTTTTAATTGATATAACATAGTTGTCATTGTTTCAACACTATCAACAGGTTTTCTTGTATTTTTATTAAACAATGTTTTAACTTCTGCAATTTCACTTGAAATAAATCCTATTTGTTTTCCATATCCTTTTGTTAATTCATCTCTTATAACTTGCATATTTCCTTGAATAAAAAGTAAATAATTAACTGAAAGTGCTTGGTCTTCTTTTTGTAATGGTTGTAATAATGATAATCGAGTTCTATGTAATTCTGCCATATTCCCTATTTGTTCTATAAGAACACTAAATGCATCTAATATCTTATTTGCAATACTTCGATGTTTCTTTATATATGATTCCATTTCTTCTATTTCTTTTATATGTGAATTTGCATATTCTGTTTCTTCAGTATCACTTCCTGATACTGCATTAACTACACTAACTGCTTTACCCATAACATCTCCTAATCTATCCATTTCTTTTTATTCCTTTTAACGTTTATTAGTTCTTCATCTTTTTCTTTCTACTCAACTTGACGTTTAGATTGTTACTTTTTTCTTTGTTATTTTTTGTTATTTTATTTTTGTTTTTTTTTTTTTTTAAACCTTATTATGATTTATTTATTGAGTCATCCTCTCTTTTAACACCAGTCTCATTAGTGTAATCAATTTTTATGAATCTGAAGAAATGACAAAAAAATTACTCACCGCATTATTAAAAAAAAAGCAAAAATTAGAAGAAATGATAAATTAATTAAAAAACATTTATTTATTTTTCATGAGACACATCTTAAAATTATGAAAGATGAAGAACTTAGAAATTCTCAGTTAATGCCAAAGGTAGAAGGAACAGACCAAAAAGTTCAAGACGTTAAGACTAAGAGAATTAACAAAAAAGGTGTTCAATTTTCATTTGTAACACCAAGTACAACACATATAATGTATAGTATTATCTTTTTTGTATTAGCAGCCATTTCAATTGTATTAGTCCCAATTATTTCAAATACAAACAATCCTGTTGCAAATATTAGTCAATACCTTTCATTATTTGAAAGAAACACAGAAGGACTTCAAGAAAAATATTATGTTAATTCTATTAAAAAGAACCTTCATATGGAAACTAGTGAAAGTGTAAAAGAAGAAGATTATGATGCTGATATTGCTAAGAATGGTATTCAAAATATGTATTATCTTAGTCAACTTGGAAAAAATGTATCAAAAGAAGATGTTATGAAATTATATGATGGATATGGATTTATAGAAGACCTTGAAAAGATTATTGAAGAATTAGAACCTGAAGTTGATGAATTTGGACAAGATGATAGTTCTAATGATGAAGAAAAAGAGATTATTGAAAAGCAAAAACCACAAAGTATTTTAGCTACTTATTATGCACATGAAATTTTAAAAGCTAATAATGAATTTGAAAAATATAAGCAAACTGAACAATATTTAAATACAATTAAATTTGTATTGACTATGCAAAATAATGAAACTGGAATTATTTTTGATAGTAAAGAAAGATATAGTGATATAGAAATTCTTTATTTTGCTGCAAGCCTTCTTGAAGATGCTAAAAATGTTAAACAATATAAAGAAGCAGTTAATAATGCAATTAATAAATTAAAAGAATTTTTAAATAAACTTCAACTTCTTGATGGAACATTTGATGATTCATTAAGACAAGGAAATTCATCATGTGTTGGTACTGAATATGCATATCTCATTATGAAAAAACTTGATATGCCAATTCAAAAGAGTACTATGCAATATATTATGAAATGTAATAGTGTTTATGGACCATTATATTCTCTTGACAATAATTATGTTAGTATTGAAAGTGCATTATTAATTTCAGAAATTTTAAAAACTCTTCCTCATGAAATCCAAATAGAAAAAGTTGAAGTCGTTGATTATTGTATAGGTGCTTCTATTATTTTTGCTGGATTTGCTATTGCTTCAGTATTTATTGATACATTCCCACGTTCATATATTCAAGAATATTTTGTTTCAGTTATAACTTTCATTATTTGTGGTATTATTTCTATTGCATTTATGGACATTACTTTACTTCCATTCTTAGTATTCCCAATTGTTATAATGGGATATACTCATTATGCTAAATGGATTGGTCCATTTATTAAAGACGAATATTTCTCAACAATTTCAATGGTTCCAGCTCTTTTTGGACTTACTTTTTATATTATAATCCAAAAATTCTCTCTTTCATTCTTCATTTCAATGAAATTTATTCCATTTATGTGGATTATTTATATTATTGGTAGTTATTTTGCAGTACCACTTTGTAATAATTTCTTTAGTAAACAAAAACATGGAATCAATTATTATGTAGCTGCAAATGGAATTGGTTTTTCTATGATGATTGTTTGTATGTTTGTCACTGTTTCTTTAAGCAAAAATAGAGTTTACATATTAAATTCTATTAATGTCACTGGGCATAATTTCATTTTGTTTGTTGCTTATCCTGCTATTGGATATATTCTTTCAATGATTGCTTGTGGATTCTCTATTCCAAAAGTTTCACTTGCTTCTCTTGCAAAAGAAAAGAAAAAGGATTAAACATCTAAATCTTAATTCAATTGATTAGAAATATTTATTTCTTTTTGTTTTTTTTATTCAAAATAATATTGATTCTTTTGAATTATTTCTTCTAATCCCATTGTTTGTAATAATTTCACAACTTCTTCTTTTTCATAATGTTTACAGTCTTTTATTATTTCTGGTGTAAGATACTTCTCAAGGCATGTCCCCTTAATCATTTCTTTAACAATTCGATAAATATCTTCTTCTTCATTTGTCATTCTATTCTCTTTATTATCCTCATATAATTCTGTTTGACTAATAACTGTTTTGAGTGAATTTCTTTTTCACAACAACTTAGATAAGTTATTTAAATCTTAAAGAGTGTGTGACAGCTATTTATTTAAAGTTTTTATTTCTGTTTTTTTCGTCAACACTATAGGAATTTATTTGCTTTTCTTGTTTAAAATTTTCAATTCTTATACTCTTTTTTTATCTCACTTTTTATTACCTTTTTACATTCAAAAATGTTTTTAAACCAATATAATTATTGTTAGTGAAGAAGGAATTGTAAATTATTTTGTGACTTTAGTGAGTTATTTAATATTTAGTAAAGCAAAGAGAAAGTTATATTATTGCCTCATCAAATTTTTCTGTGGTAAACTTAATAAAACTAGCTTTTGAATATAATAAATTTATTATGTAGCAAAAACTTTAACTTCTTTATTATTAACAGATTTCCTTAAATTAAAAGAAACAGTTTAATTATTCAAACAACAACCCAGTAAGTTTCATTACTGTGCCAAAAAACCCAACTCTCTCTTCCTTATGTTCTAAGTGTTTTATTTTTTGATCAAGAATTAACTTCTTCCATTTTGTCTCATCAGTAAATCCAATGATAACATCAATGTCATTGTAAAGTAATTCTAATTGACCTCCTCCTTTAATCACATTAATTTGAAGTTCTTCTAAGTATAATATAATTCTAGTTTGAGTAACACTTTCAATAAAACAAGAATCTGTTAATAATACAAAATTTCCATCTAATGCTTTATCATCCAACCACCATTTTACCTTTTCAAAAGCTACAAACTGTTTTTCAGGTAAATTAAATTCAGTTTGGTATTTGAGGGTCATTTCATTACGATAATTTTTATCATGAATTTTTTGTTCCTCATCAACTACAGCTCTATTACATTCATTTGTTTTTGTTGTTATTATTTGAATCGCTTCATGACATTCTTGGAGTATTATTTCTCTTTCATTTTGCAACAATTCTACACAAACATTGCTTCTTGTTCTATTAATTAAACTTGGTGCTGAAGACTCTCTACCCAACAACGGTTTTTCAATTTGAGGAAATAAACCAACTTGACATGACTGATCCATTTTAATATTATTCACTTTTATTGGTGTTAATTCTTCAATTAAACTTTCTTCTTTTTGGTTAATTGAAGAGTTGTCTTCTTTTTGGTTTGGTTGAATGATTGAAAAGGATGAAAGTTGTTGACTTGAAATATTTCTTGATAACTTTTGACATGACAAAGATGCAGGAGATGCCCTTGATGGAATAGAGAATTTTGGTGCAACACAAATTGATACTCTTCTTTTATTAAAGAGTTTTGATGTTTTTCTTTTTGAACTTTCTGTTAATTGTTCTGTATTATCATTTTCTCTTACTTGATGATTAATTAATGTTATTAATTGTAATGGTGAAGAATTCATTTGAATTGATTGAATTAACTGAATTAAAAGCATTTGGTATCTTGGGAGTCTTTGAACAGGGAGAATTAAATACGAATCAAGACTTTGTAACTGAATACCTTTCTTGTATTCGGTTTCTTGAATAGAACGAAGATAAAAATTTTGTTGTAAGTTATTAACAATTCTACCATATACCTCTTGTCTTTTAGTTGATGCTTTAAAATACTTTATATATACATTGAAATGATTTTCATTAGCAATAAAAACAGTCCCAACATATTTTATTAACTCTCCTTTTTCTAAATAATCTTTGAATTCTCTTAATAGTTGTTTATTAAATTCAATTATGTCTTGATAATACATAAACATTTTTCTTAGATCTTCACTGCCAATTATGTGTTTGTCATCTTTTTCTATTGGCTCTTTATATTTAAATAATCCTAATTCCATTTGAGAAATATACCTTGCCTCACTCTCAACTAATTCTTTAAGAATATTTTCTGTTCTTTTTGAGCCACTCATTCAACTTGAATTATTCAAACAATTATCTTTTTATTTTAAAAAACTTTTTTCTTTTTTTTTAAAAATAATTATTTCCGATATATATAACAATAATTAGTTGTATTTCACATTGATTTATATCGTTTTAAAACTACTACACCTTTCCTTACAGCAATGGCAATTATGAAATATTCAGGATTTAATTTAACATCAATAACCCTAGTAGTGTCATCTGTTAACACATAGTTTTCCATATTTTGTTCTAAGTCAAGGTCTTCAAGAATCTCAGTACTTCCATCAGTTTTTTGAACTACTTTAACAAGAACATGCGTGGGTTTAATTCCATCTTTTTTTCTTTTTAAATGAAATTGGGTCTTATCAAACATTACTGCAGTACCGTCATCTCCACCAGAAAATACTAAATCATCCCTACCATCAACTGCATTACAACCTGAACGATGTAATTTTGCACGTTGAAAAGTTGCTTGTTTCTTTGGTTTTGGTTGTGTTGTACGCCTACCGACAACACTTATATATCCAAAAGAATCAGAAACTATCATAGATGATTCACAGTTACCATTCCAACAAATGTCAGTCATAAAAATATGAAGAGCTAATGAATTTAATAATTGATTTGTCAAGAATGAATACATTTTTACTATCGAAGGACCACGAGCACAACAAATAAATGAGTGTGGAACATCTTTTGAGCATATTACTTTAATTAATGGAGCGTTATGTGTTTTTAATACTGAAACTATTTGAAGTGAATGATTAATTATTAATATTCTACCATCAATACAACCAACTAAAAGTAATGGGTAAGTTGGATGTGCTGTTAAACACGTTGGTGAATCAGGTAGTTCTATTGAATTAGAAGAAGGGTGGATAACTTTTGAAATTGGAACAGGATAAAAAAGGTGAAGAGAACGTGTAGTGATGAACGCTAATTGATATTTTTCATCTTCTTTGTTTTTATTAGTACAATTTAACACAATGAGGTCTCTAATTGAAGTAGAAAAATCAAATATTGAAATTAATTTTGCTGGGCTTAGTTGATGGTAAAATAATATATGTTCGATTTCATTTCCATTAGGTTTTTCAACACAAGTAATAAGTTTTAATGAACCTACCCATCGAATAAATGAAATTTTATTAGTGACATGAAAGTATAATGATTTTCCAGGGGTTTTACATTGTGTATTGATTTTAGGAAATTCTGATATAACACTATATTGAGGTTCTTCCTCCATTCACCCCCAACTTCTCTTTTTAAATATTTGTTTTTTCTTTTTGTTTTTTTTTTTATTTCATTTAAAAACAAAATCATAAAAAATTTAAGAAAAAATTCAAAACTTCAATAAAAATATAGTTTTTTATTTAGTTGTTATTAATTTTTTTTTTGGCTTTTCATCTATTAAAACCATTCAATTAATTAATGGCTGGAACAGGATATGATCGTCAACTTACAATCTTCTCACCTGAAGGAAGATTGTATCAAGTTGGTTTGTTATTTATTTCATTAAATATCTTAACAATATTCATTAAGTAGAATATGCCTTAAAAGCAACTAAATGTGAAAGTTTAACAACAGTTGGTGTATGTAGTGATGAAGCTGCATGTATTATAACACAAAAGAAATTACCAGTTTGTCATTAGTTATTTTAGCATTTTGAAAATTTACAAAGAAATTAACACAACAAAGGATAGATTAGTTGATCCATCAACAGTCACTCATCTTCATCGTATTTCAAAACATGTTGGTTGTTGTATGTCAGGAATATATGCGGATGGTAAAGTTATTGCTCAAAGGTCACAGTATTATGCAAGTAAGTTCCAATTAGATTATGGCTATGAAATGCCTGTGTCATTAGTAGCAAAGAAAACTGCTGACTTTGCTCAAATGTTAACACAACATGCATATATGAGACCTTTTGGTGTATCTTCAATGTTTATTGGATGGGATGAAGTTTCAGGACCTCAACTTTGGAGAAGTGATCCAGCAGGTTCTGTTGCTGCTTTTAGAGGATGTGCAGCAGGAGAGAAAGAGCAAGAAGCATTTAATAACTTAGAAAAGAAAAAGATTACTAAAGAATTAACTGTTGACCAAGTTGTTTGTCAAGCATTGGATTGTTTGCAAACAGTTACATCATCAGAATTTAAAGCTACTGATATTGAGATTGCAATTGTAACTAAAGATAATAAACTTTTCCATTTACTTTCACAACAAGAAATTGAGCACTATCTTGTTCTTGCATCAGAGAAGGATTAATTAAGTATAACATCCCTTTCTTTTGTTGTTTATTTTTATTTATAAAATAAAATGTTTTTCTATAAAACAAAAATCAAAAAGAACTTAAAAAAAAAAGAACAAGATAAATGAAAAAAATACAACAATTTCTTAAAGAATGTGATATTTTTCTTAAGGTTCCTGAAAAGTTAAAAATAAAAACTAACACCACAAAATTATTTTCTATCATCTCGTATGTTATTATTGGGCTATTAATATTAAGTGAAACTTATAATTTTTTTAACCCTCAATGGGTATCTCATGTTGATGTTGATACTGTAAAAGCGGGTGTATTACCAAATATGTATATCAATATTGATATGTCATTTCCTAAAATGAACTGTGATGATTTTGGATTGGATGTTACTGAAATTACTGGAAGTCTACAATTAGGAGTAACAGATGGAATTAAATTTGATAAAAGATTATTAGGAGGTTGTAGAATGTATGGAACAATGAAAGTAAGTAGAGTTAGTGGAGAGTTTCATGTAGCATTTGGTAAAATTTCATTTAGACAAGGAAGATTAAATCAATTTATTACTGCAACACAGAAACATACACAAGGCCACATTCATCAATTCACAATTCAAGAAATGAAAAGTTTTAATCCTACTCATTATATTAATCATTTATCATTTTCTAATACACTTGGTTCAACAGTTCATTCAGGTGAAACTCCCTTAAATGGTAAAAAATTTACTTTAAGTGGATTTGATAATGCCCGTAAAACATATTATATTAATGTTATTCCAACTTTATTCAAATATCCTTCTTATACTCTTCGAACATATCAACTATCTGTTAATGAAAGAGATGTTCCAGTTACTTATGGTGCTTCATTTACTCAACCAGGAGTTTTCTTCAAATATGAGTTATCTCCTTATATTGTAATCAATGAAATGAATGACCACTCATTTGCACATTCCCTTGCATCAGTTGGTGCAATAATTGGTGGTGTTTTGATTATAATGGGATTGTTGTCAAGGCTTTTTGATTCAAAACATGAATTAGTAACTTCTGTTGTGGAGATGGAATAAAAAGAATGAAATAATATTATTTCATATTTTATTTTATTTTGATTATAAGAATTTTATTATAAAATAATCATTTTTTTTAATAAAAATAAAATCAAATACTCAATTGAACATTGTTTTAAATGAAAACCACTATTCCATCAGGAAAACAATGGATTTGTACCTTTCCTGGATGCACTGAATCATCACCAAAAACTCATTATAATTGTTATTCACATGTATGGGATGCACATTTACGACATATTATTTCGTTTCAAACTATAGGATTTAAAAAAGCTCCATCTTATAAGAAATTACCTGATAGAAAAGCAGTTCGAAAACTATGTGAGAATTATATGCAGAAGTTAAATAAAAGTCAAAGTTATGATTTTAATAGTCCAAATCCTCTTACCAATTCAAATTGTCTTCTGTTAGATACTAAAACACCTTTAAATAATTGTTTATTTGATAGCGAAGAACTTATTGTTACAGATAAACAACTAACTACTCAAACTTTAAATATACAAAATAGTAGTTCATTTTCTCCTTTAGTTCAACAATTTGATTGGAATATTAATCAAAACTCTGAGTACAATACATTACCCTCTATTCCATTTATTCAAATAGAAATCCTTCAAAATGCTTTAAAACGGTTACATGTTGCAGGAGAAATACTTGCAGAAAATGGTTTTCTTCAAAGGTCTGATAGTAAATTGAAAACATCTATTGAGCCATTAACTAATTCTCTTCAAAAATTACTTAAACTTGTTGGTGTTCAATATAATTATAAAGAAGACAATACTGTTAAGTATGGATTTATTGCTCAAGAAGTAAACAAAACTTGTCCTGAGCTTGCTCCAAATGGAACATCTCTTGATGTTGTTGGAATTCTTCCAATTATTATTGAGTCATTAAAAGAAATTAATTTATACATTAATGATACTTCAGAAATTAAACAACAAGTAACAATTACATTGGAGTACATTGACTCAATAAAAAAATGTATAGAAAACACTGAAGAAAAACAACAACCTATTACTCAATCTCATAAATTTCATTTCTCTGTCGGACCAGCTGTTCTTACTGCTCCATTAGCTGTTGGAACAACAGCCATTTCTATATGGACTATTTTTGCACTCCCAAAATTACCTGGGATATGGGTATTATTATTCATTACTTCAGCATGTCTTTGGGTATCTTTTTGGAGAACTAGAAATGAAATACACAAAAATATCAAAAATGTTAAGTTATATTGGACAACAAATAACACTGCTTGTCTCTGGTGTTTATTGTTTTTGACATTACTTAGTGTTTCAGTTTCATTGGTGATGGGAGTTGTTGGAGTAATAATTTGTGGTTGTGGAATTATTGTAGTAGGGCTTGTCATTGGGATTGCTCGGTGGGCACCAAAAAAGTATGGATGTACACTAGAAATTGTACTAACAATATTAGTAGCATTTATGGTGTTATTCTTTTTAATTATTGGTGGAATGTTATTAGCACAACCTGGGTTTGAATGTTATTTAAATGGTAATCACTCAGAGATGACTATTTTATTGAAACAAAATATTACAATGGAACAACTTGGTGTAAATAAATTACCATGGAACTGTTGGAGTGATAATCTTCTGGTTTATGGAACATTACCAACTGGAATTTCAATTGGCCATGACGAAACACCTTATATTTATGGTAAAGTAGAAATCCCATTTGAAGATACTAAAGTTGATATCTATGTAAAATGTGTTGATGCAATAAAGTTCTACTGTTCAACAGTTAATTTTAAATATGAAGCATAGTAGCAAGTTAAGAAAAAATTAATTTATTGTTTATTTGATCATTTATTAATGATGTTGAGGAAATGTAAATGGCTTTTCTTTGTCAACTTTTGATATAGCAATTTGGAGTGCTGGACTTATCCATTTACCACATGAGCATTGATTCCCAGACCAGGTATAAGTTCCAATTTCATAATGACATTTAGGGCATTCAATTTTACCAGTGTTTTGATCACATAGACCCATCCATACTAATTTGTCTTTTAAAAAGACAGAATTGCAGTCACCACCACCTCCTCTCCTTCTGTACCCAAATGAAACTTCATTGTTATTTGGTTCATGTTGTTGTATGTCATTTTCAGTGAATAATAATGATCTACATTTCTTACAACGGTAATTGATTGTCATTTGAAAGGAGAAGACCTTGAAATAAAAATTGTTAGATAGTTTTTTTGTTTTTACTAAAAATAAAAACTGAAAGAACAAGTGTAGAAAATAAAGATGAAAGAGTTGTGTCTTTTTAAATTTATCATCAAATCTATGACATTATAACATAAAGTTTCTTCATTTTCAATAAATATACTTTCATCATGAAGTAAATATATAATTTGATATTATTTAAATATGTATTTAGAGAATATATTGTTACAAATATTATTTTTATTAAACTTTATTCTAACAGAAGTTCCTGTGTCTCAAATAAATTAAACAATTTAAAAAATTAGAAATGTTTTATAATTCATAATCAATTAGGATATTGCGTATAGCTTTATTCTTATTTTTTAAAGTTATTAATATAAAGATATTACTATAATTTATTTGGTTCTATTAACTATTTTATCACATCTATATTTTAATTAGCAAACAGAGAATGATTTATTATAAAGTCAATATAGTCATTTTAGTTGATACGTTAAATTAGTGAATAATATAAATTAAAGGAATGTACAATTTGTTATGTCTTAGTAGAAAAAAATATATAAGAAATATCATTATCCAACTGAAATAATTTTAGATACTATATTTTTTGAAAATTTGGAGGTTTAGTAAAGAATGAGGTATATTATTTCTTTTTGATAAGTAATGAAAAGAATTAATACTTTATATTTTCTATTGGTTAGTGTTAAGTTTTTTTTTATTATTTACAGCAATAAAAAAGTTTCATATGATTAAACTAAGTTCAAAAAAATATGATCCGAGTATAATATTTTAATTATTCTAAACAAAGAAATGAAATACAAAAGTAAATAATTACTATCATACAATTGACTTCCAAGTACAATATTTTAAATATATTTGTTGTGGAAATGAACTTAAGTTAATTGGAGATGAAAAAGTTCCAACTAAAGTTAATGAAGAAAGAGCTGGAGATGGTTTTGTTATATAAGAAAATTCTTTTAATAATTTTCGAGCAGTTAAGACAGTGTTAAGCGACATATTAATACGATTTAGATATGTTTTTTTATCAATTTCTAATGGCTTAAACACATAATCACGTGTTTTTAATAATATTGATAATAATAACATTAATACTAATCTTAAGAAACATTCAACTGCATCTGTTATTAAAATATATTCATTTGGAATAAAATGAGTAAGTATAAAATTCACTGTATATACAATGATATAGAAGAAAATTACTCCTAAGTTAAATTTAAGCATCTACAATAATAAATTAATTATATATTCATTTATATATCAAAAAATTTCAACATAACAAACTAATTTCTTTAATTTGAATGCGTTTATATATTCAACGGAAATTGCAATTAATATATGACTGTTAATAATTCTGTTTGAAGTTGAAACATTAAAAACAGCAACAGGAAGGAAAAGTCCTAAAATTACCATAAGATTTCCAAGAACAAACCACTTAACCCAAAAACATTCTAAAATTCCACAGATACAAAAAATAACAAATCCAAGTATTAATAACTTCATTTCATAGAAATGTACTTTAAGATAAATAAGTTTATATCCTTTTCCTATCAACATTAAAACTGCCATAGTTGTTGCATCAACTAATACTGTAAAAAAGTGAGAAATTGTTTGAGTAATATCTTTTTCATATCCATTATAATAAGTAATCCAAAACCCACTATTTATTAAAGAAGAACAAAGATAAAAGAAGAATATTATAAAAATGAATAATTGAATCCGTGAAAAAGATTTTCTATGAAGAATGGAATTAACAATTAATGCAATGACATTAGAAATAATAAATAGTAATTGTATAAGAACAATGACTGGTCGGTAGAAATCTTCAGATGATAATTCAATATCTTTTTTATTTATTAAGTGTGCTTTGTAATTCATTTTAATATAATTTGGAATATCACAAAATAAAAAGAAAATGTCATATTGAGAATGTTCAGTTACATTAATTGTCATATAAAATTCAAATGGAGATACTAAAAACATCAGTTGATTCATTTAAATATGTTTACAAACAAAAATTATAAACAAACCATATTCACAATGTTCTTTTAATGCCCTACATAAAGTATCATCATCATATGTTTCAAGATATTCTTTAGCAGTTTTTGTTTTACATATAGCAACACTAATAGTTGATAATCTATCTGGAGCTGGGGACAAAGAAGATACATTGAGTTCCATCCTTCCTTGTCCGTCAAATCCAAAAGTTATAATTTTGACAGATTTCTCTGAAAAGACAGTTGACTTTGAAATATAAAGTCCATTAACACTAGCAAATAAAATAATTGCAATAACACTTACCTTCATAATTCGTTGTTGACTGAGAGACATTTTTCTTTACCAGTTTGATTGGATCTTAAAGAGAATTTTCTGTTTTCCTCTTTTTTGTTGTCTCTTTTGACAAACAAGATTAGTAGTTATAGTTTTATTGTTAAAATATTATAGTTTTATTATCTTATCATTAACCAATAAAATTTTTCATTTTTTAATTAATTTTTTATTCCATAAAAAATTTGAGTCTCAATCAAAAAATAAAAATACAAAATACTAAGAGTTAACTCAATTTAGAAGGTATTTGATAATAAATATCCAATACAATCATTCACAACTTGAGCAATAGCTAATTTGTATGAACCAACTCCAATATTATAACTTCCACCAAGAACATCAACAAATATTCCAATTGGTTGGTCTAAAATAATACCACCACAAACAAGTTGGTTTGAAGATGATGAAATAATTTTGAAATTATTTAATTCAAATAATTGTTGAAGGTCTTTTAGTTGCATTGAACTTTGAATTTGACTTTGAAGTAAACAATCTCCAAGAAGTTCTTTTTGATTCAAAAATTCAACAGATTGATTTAATGGTTGAACGTATCGTAAAATATTAATTGGTAACGAGAATGATAATTGAATATTTTGTTCTCCAATTGTATATGCTAATCCTACCATAGGAGCTTGTAAAAATAATTGTTTTAATTCAAATCTACATAATACTTGTTGTTGTTTTTTTGGTTCTATACTAACTTGATTTGTTTGTAATAAACAGTTGATTCCTTCTTCACCCTTTAAAGCAATTTGTAAATTAATATTTTGGTTTTGAGTGTTTCCAATATATAAGGCAACATCAACTGTATTTGAACACTTCATTCTCATACCAATTTGAATACAACTATCTTGGAAAAGAACTCCTTCTTTTTGTAATAGTAATTTTTTATGAATAAATCTTACTTTCTTTCCTAATTCAGCATCGGCATGAGAATGAGTAAAGACACTTCCTTTATACCCACGTTCAGTATATGGTGTATGATCTAATGGTAATTGTTTTGGTTGATTTTCAGTTATTTGTTGTGAAGGTATTGATCCAAAGAGGTCTAATACATTTGTTTGAGTAGATGTTTGAGTAGGAATACTTTCATTTATATGACTTGAATTATTGACGTTAGTGTGTGGCTCAGACACTTGTTGGCTCATGAATTGATCATCATCTTTATTAGTCTTTTCATTTTCCTGACTTTCTTTATTTTCATTAATGGCTCGTTCAGGTAATGGGGCAATAGCAATTTCATATGCATTCTTATTCATAATATTTAAGTACTCAGCAGCTCTTTGTTGAACTTCAACATCAACAGCTGAAAGATACATATGACAAGCTTTTTGACAAACTGGACGTACTTCATTTAATTCTTTAGCCATTTTAATTAAACAAGTTAATATTAATCTTTTAGATGTAGAACTTACATATGGTAATTGTTTTGTGATATATGAAGCAACTTTCATTGCTAAAGCACCAAGTAATTGAGGATATTCTCCTAAAATAACACATGACATTCTTAAAAATTCTTCATGCCAACATCCTCCATGGAGAACTTGAACAATTTTTTGAACTGCATATTGAGCTGCATTTCCAAGTGAACTAAGAACTCTGTCCCATAATTCAGGTCTTACAAATTCTCCTCCAAGACATGTAGCTAATAACATAGTATCTACATACCATTGATCTCTAACAGGATCCATCTCAGCAAGAATAGAAATTTTTACAACTAATTCTTCTTTTAATTCTCCTTCATCATTTTCAAGAACATGAAGTAATTGATTTACTACTTTTCTAACACTTTGTGGTGTGCATAATGCATATAATACATCAACTGCCCTTCTACGAATAGTAACATCTGGTTCATCAAGACTATTTAAGATATGAACTAAATAATTTTGACATACATTTTTATAATTTGCTTGTCCAAGAAGAACAAATGTATCTAATGCTAAGTATCTAATATTAACTTCTTTGTCTTCAACTAAAGTACCTAATAAAGGAAGAAGAATTTCAAAATACTCTTCTTTTTCATGTTTAATAACAATTGACATTACTTCAAAGATAATTGACATTTGAATTGTTTTTTCATTACATGGTTTATCAAATCTTAAAGTATCACTTGTTCCTAAGACTTTACGAGCTGAGTCCCAGAAAATTTTTTGTGTAGTTGTTTCTAAATCAATTGTTGAAAGTAATCTAAATAATAAAATTTGAAGCCAAGGAGCAGATGTTTCATGATAATCAATTTCAGGTGTGTATTCATGGTTAACTAATCTTTGAAGAATATTGGTTAATTCTGTTCCAAATGGTTTAAGAAGTTCTGGTTGTTTTTTACCAATTTCAATAAGTAATAAAACCATGGCATTAATAATTCCTAAATCCATTTCAGTAGAAAGTAATTTTTCTAATGCTTTCATAAAATCTGGATTAATACTTAATACATTTGGTTGAAATTTGTATAATTGTCTTAATGTAATAAGAGCTCTCTTTTTAACATTTGTTTCACAGAATCCTGTACATAATTTAAGAACAGATGGTGCTAATGTATCTGCCATTTCCATATTAGCTAATGTAGAAATAACAGTTAAAGCATCACAAAGAACAGGTTCTAAATTATTTTCTAAATCTTGTTGTAATGTATTAATAATCATTCTTGATGATTCTGGAACATTTGAAAATAATAAAACAAATGCTAAATATCCAACATGTTTATCAAAATATTTACTACTTCCTAATAATTGAATAACTTCAACAAATCCAGTATCAACCTCATATCCAAGTACTTCAATATATGCCATTTTTAATACACACTTTCTTCTGTCATACGAACTGATTTTACCTTCTTTAAATTCTTTACGAATCTTTGCTAATTCACAATTGACTAACTCTTTTTCTTTTTCAAGACTTGTACATTTATGTATACTCTCTGTAAAATTTTGAAGTCCTCTAATATAAGTTTTGGCTCCTTCCATCTCGTATTATTTGATAATTGAGTTCTTTATGGAAACGTGTTAATTCTTTTATTCATTCTTTTTCTTTCTCTTCTATTCTTCTTTTTATTTTTTTGAACTTTCTTTTTTCTTGGACTTTTCCTAATTGGTTTTTTTTGCTTTTCTTTTCATTTTTTTTTCTGTTTTTTATTAATATTTCTGGCTCTTTTATAATTCATTTCATCATATTTTGATGTTTTTTAATTAATGATCTAATTTTTATTTTTAAGATTATAGTATTTTTTAATTTCTAGAAAACGAAAAATATCTCCTCCTGAGGTAATTCAGTACAATTATTAATTGTAAAGAAGTAAACAAAGAATTATATCTTTTTCGTTATTTTAATTTTTATTCTATCAATTACAAATTGATTATAAACATTATTTTAGAAATAGACTAATTAAAACGAAATTGTGATTGTCAATTCAAGGAAGGTAATTATTAAATTTTGGTTTTATTTTCATTTAATTTTTTTTTTAAACCAAAAAAATATTGAATAAGAAAATTTAATAATACCAAACACATACTTACTTTATTTCATTGAAACAAAAAGAAAGTAATAAAATAAGATTAACAAAATTATATAACAAAAAAATAAAGAAAAAATGATTATTAGTTAAAATTATTTTTAAAAAAATATTATATTAAAGTAACATTTAAAATATGATTTTATATTAAATTGTCATATAAAACAAAAAATGAAAAAGAATATCTAAAAAGGTCTTAAAAAAAATAAATAATCATGGGAAAAAAGAGATATTATTGTGAATATTGTCAAAAACATCTTGTTTATGGAGGAACGAGAAGCAGAAAAGAGCATATTCTTGGAAAAAAACACAAAGATAAGATGGTTGAATATTTTAAACAATTTGAGGCAAATATTTTGCAACGTATGATTGATATGGTTGTTCTTGACTATCAAACAAATGGACCAAATACAACAACCCAAATACCACAATATACACCATATCTTTCAACTTGGGAAAAACAAAGTAAATTACAATACCAACAGATTGCAGAATCAATGAATTGATTTATTTGTTATAATTATTTATAAAAAAAGAACAAAGAAGTCTTGACAAAGAAATCATTTCATCATAAAGAAAATAAGAATAATTTGGAACACTCCAACACATATTGAATAAATACGTTTTTTATTTTCTTCTGTTTGAATTGATGCTAAAGAACCAAAAAATGTTTTATAAAGGAAAAAGGCATATGAAGTTCCAAAAAATAATAATGCTATATATGTTAAATAAGGAATTTGTAATGAACCAACAAATGTACACATTAATACACTATTTAAAATAAGTATTGTTTTATTCTCTACTTAAATAATTTCATTTAACAAACGGTACAAAAACATATGAAACATATGATAAATAAATTCTAAAGTCAGAAGAATAATTAAATAACATATATTCAAGGAATTTTAATATCATTACTTCAAGTGAAATAAGAATTAAACATAATGTTGTTGTCATACTTAATGTTTCTGGTGTAAATGTTCCTTTAGACCCATAATAAAATCCTATAGCAAGAACATAACTAATAAATCCCATTAAAGGAATATATAAATCTGGTGCATAAATATCTTCTTGTGGAACGTTATATAATTTAGACTGATCTTCACCAATTACATATTTTCTTTCCCAGGTACCTAAGAATGGATATGGCATGATAATCATTAATATTTTTTTCAATACAAATGAAGTATTAACATTAAAATAATATCTCCATGCATCAAATGAAAAAATTCCACCTAACTGTGACTTAAGTAATTGGTCTCCTTGATTTAAATAATTTTGTGCTACAGAAAGACCAGCACTAGCAAGTGGGTTTGTTGCAATATTATTAAAGAATTGATCTGCTTGAGACTCTTGTTGATTTTGTGTTGGAGGGATAATTGGTTGTGGATTGATTGGTTGTGGAGATGACATTTTACAAATTAATAGTTTTTCTTTTTATTATTATTTTAAAAATTTATTTTTATTTTTTTTTTTTGTTAATAAAAAAGTTATTAATTACAAAAAAGTTCTGTTTTTCTTGTATGTCAATACTACTACTTTGATAAATAGGTATTATTATCATTAACCACAATATTCGTTTGACTATTTTCTTTATTACTTATCTTTACCTCTAATTATTTTCTAATCTATTTAATACTAAAAGTTTATTTTTCATATTCATCACTCTTTAATTTCTTTTTTTATTTCTTTTTTATCTTTTGAAATTATTTTGTTCATCTTACAAAATGAAATTATCACTAATATCTTCAATTTATTAGTTAAGAAATACTACTATTCAATCAGACAAAGAAAATAATACTAATTTATTATTTACTGTCTATACTTTTTGATGATTTAATGAGATTCTTGTAACAACAAAATATATCACTGGCTATTTATCTGTTAGTTTATATTACATTATAAACAAAGTCTCTTCATTTAATATTTATGTATTATGTTTATCATAAGAAATATTTCTATTTATCACATTTAATTTCCAATAAAATATTAAATCATCAAATAATTAATATTTTAACAAGAAACTTTTTGAAATATAAACACCAATTATAATAAAATAAAACACACTCATTAAACTGCAACATTTTTAAGGAAAAACATTATTATTATCTCTAAATAAAGTAAATGGTGTAAAATAACTAAACAAATTAAAAAAAAAATAAGACATAGACAAAACAATAATAAAAATATAAGTAATTAAATCTTATTAGAAACGTAGTGATTTTTTTAATAACTGAAAGAGTATTAAAGATTTTTGAAGTATTTAAATTCTTTTATTAAAATAACATATTAATTAATTATAATATATCGTTTTATAAAACAATATATTATAATTATTTTCTGAATTACAAAAACCAAAAAAATAATAAAAAATTAGCAAAATCTATAAAGTCAAAAGATTCAACAAACGAAAAATGAGTTTATCTAAATTATCATTAACTTCATTATTTACACCACCATTTACGGTATTAGATACTATTATTGAATTTGCACTTAAAAATAAAGATACTAAAATTGCAGATTATGTTTATAAAACATTAACCATTGCCAATAGATTAGAATTATATATTCATAGATGTGTTAGTGAAGAGATACAAGGAACTCGTTTGTTTTAGATTAAAATTTAGAAAAAGAAAGTACTGTAAATTCATTAATGTAGAGAGTGAACAAACAGCATTTCGATTAAATTCTAAAACAACACGATTATTAAATATTATTTATTTAAATCAAGGTATTGGATTTCTATTTCATTGTTTATCACCTCTTTTTGATGAAATAGAAAAAAAGAAAATCAAAATAAAACCTGTTTGTTAATTACCTTATCTCAATCTACTAGTTGAATTACCATTCACTTTCTAGCTTAGAACATGTAAAACTGGTGACCAAGACTTAATAATTTGTGCACAATTAGTAAATATGACATTTCAAAGAACTATTTCAAATATTGATAATTGTCCTCCAATAGTAAGAAGAGTTTTAAGAAAAGTATATGATGAATTAAATAATAAATTCCCTCAAAGTAACACATCTTGGATATGTCTTGGTGGGTTTATTTTCTTAAGATATATTTGTCCAGCAATTATACGTCCATTAGAATGGGGGTTAGTATATGACATTCCTACAGATATGCTTGAAACATATACACAAATATCTGTTGTTTTACAAAAAGTAGCAAATGTAAAACATTCTGATGTTGATGATCCATTAGGAAGATTAACAAATGTATTAGTTGAATCAAGAAAATTAGACTATTTCAAATTTGTGACTGAATTAGCTGTTTGTTTTTATTTGAATATTAAGAATTTATGTACATATCTAATTATTAATTTATAGAATGTACCATATGAAACATTAATTGAAGAATATCCAACAACAACACAACAATTTAATTATTACCTTGGAAAATTACAAGACTATTTCCTTCAACATAAACAAGAGATTATTTCAACACTTAAACCTTCTCAAATAAATAAATTTTCAGTATTTGAACAAATGAATTTTAATGAACCTGATTCTCAAGTTACTCTCCCATCTATTGTATTAAATAATTTGACTCAATTCCCTCAATCAATTAAATCTAAATACATTTTAACTGAATTAAAAAATAAAATTGAAAAAGGACAAACAATTACTTTATGGGATATACATTATCTTCAAAAATCAATGCAATTAGAACAAGCAATTTATGAAGAATCTACAAAAGATCTTGTAAATGCACGTTATAATAGTTATTTTCCAGGAATAGTTACATCATCAGTAGAATTAATATATCGAGAAGATTATTCTCAATGAACATGAATCTGTTAGATATTTTTAAATTGAAAACTTTTTATGAAAAAAATTAAAAAAAAGGGTTTTTTAATTTAATAAAAATTTAAATAAACAATATGAGTGAAGAACAGCATGATTATGAATTAATAGAAAAAATGAAAGCATTAAGAGAAAATGTTGAAGAATTAGCAAATAAAATAAATGTATTAAATATGAAGTTTGAATGTTTATAATAAATGAAAAAAAAGGAATAAAATTTATTTGTTTAGATTACAACAAAACCCATTAAAAACACAAAAAGGTATTTCCTTTTTAGATGTAAAATATTCATTATTATTTGAATATAATATGTACTTAGCTTATTATTGTTGGATTAAATCGTCAGGGTCAAATGTTGAACGTCATAAAGCTATTGAACGATTATTTTATCTTCGTATTTTAATGGAACGTTGTAAACCAATAGAAAAGAAATTAAAATATCAAATAGATAAACTTTTAGCAGAAACTATTGCTGATGAATCATTAAATGCTAAACCAAATGTAGATGATCTTGTTGTTGAAAAGAATGAAGATGGAGTCTATAAACCTACTACTATTGCAGGTAAAGCAATGGAAGTTGAAGTAAATGATGTACCTGATGCTAAAACTTTTGCTCGTCATGAATTAGAAGAAAATGTAGATGATGACATTGATGCTCCCGAAGAAATTGGATTTGATGGTCAAGTTGTTGTTGATAAAGGACAAATGGAAAGAGAAAAAGAGATTAGAAAATATGAAGAACAAATGCATGTACGTTTAAATAAAAAACAAAAATTAACAAAAGTTCGTGATGAATTCCAAGAACTTGAAGATTTTGTTAGTAATTTAAAAGATGATTTAGTTAAAGAATATAGAGGAAATAAACTTAAAGGAGATATTGTTGATGACAATGACTCTATTAATTCTGATGAAATTGAAAGTCAAGGAAGTGATGATAATAGTGATCAAAGTGAAGTTGATGATGAAGAAATTGATAGTGATGAAATTTGATTGAATTGATTTTTATTAAAAAAATTTATTAAATCTTTTTTTTTTATTTTTTCATAAAGTATTTTTAATATAATTAAAATTTATAATTTTGATGTATTTTAAATTATTTTATTTGAGACAATTCTTAATTTGTGGTTTTAACAAGAAAATGAATTACACACTAAAACGAATAAAAACCTAAAAATTCATTTTTTGTGTAACTATGTTTCGTAGTTTTTAACAACTAATAAACCTTTTTTTAATTTATAACTAACTAATTGGAAATAATCCTATCGTTCAAAAAAAAAAAATTTCTTAATTTCACATCAATAATATTACTAATTAGTTGTGTTATGTGTAATATACTTTTGGAATATTTAAAGCTATTTTAAGATTTTTTGATAGTATTCAGTAATCGTTATTGAAACAAAAGTAAATTATATTAAAAACAAACCCAAGGTAAATACTATTTAATAATTAAACAATGAAACGATAACTTATAATAATGAGTAGATTTATTTTCTTGGAATTTAAAAAGAAACATTTTGCAAAAATTAAATTTTTTTAACTTTTCAAAACCAAATAACATGAGAAATAACTTTAAAAACTTTTTTCTTTAAAATATTTAATTTCAACATCACACCCACTTGTAGTTCACTATTTTTCAAAAAAATGAAACAAATAAATTAATATAATTAGTTATTTGAATAAAACTCATCCGATTTTCAAAATTTATAATAACTAGCAGAGTAAAGTAAAATGTAGTTTTGGTTTGACGACTCATAATTAATGCAAACTTCACGTTTAAGATAATATATTATGAAAAAGAAACAAAAATAGAAGTTCTAATCGTTATATTTCGTTTGAGGAATTTTTGTAAAAAAAAAATAGGATTTCAAATATAAACAAAAAATACCAGATTGAAATATGTAGGAATTGAAAAAGATGACATGAGTTTAATAAATAAAAAAATTAGATAATTCTGGAAAAACACTATAAAGTGAATATACCCCTTACTTTAGAAGAAGTTAAGGAAGATAATTTTTAGATGAATAAATATGAATAAAAGATTTAAAAAAATAAAGTAATATGTAAAAATAAATACATATTCGATCTTTCTAGAAGGGGTAAAAATATATTTCATTGTCTCTTTCAATGAGAGGATTTATTATAATTAAACTAAATTTTTTAAATCATTAAACTATTTAAAGAGTTTAATTGAATCTTTAAATTAAACAATTAATCTTTATGGCTGATATTTGCTTAGTTATTCTTGCTCTTTGTTTCCCATCAATTTCACTTTGCTGCAAATACGGAGAATGTAATCAAACAGTATGTATTTGTGTTATCCTTGAATGTTTCCTTTGTTTCTGGGGAGGAGTTATTTTTGCTTTAATCAAACAACTTGAAGATTAAAATTGTTTTACTCTGAACTTATTGGTTAAAGATTAATTTTAATTTACTAAAATTATATAAAACAAAATTTCATTTTATTTTTTTTATAAAAATTTCAATTTTTTATTTGAATCAACTAAAAAAGAGTAATGGGAAATAAAGCTAGCAAAAAAATCAAGTGTGTTTTTATTGTTCACTTATTTAATTAATACTCATTACTTAGAATTGTTACTATTAATGCTGCAGAATCAAAACATAAAACAATTTCTGAAATTGTTCGATTTGCACCACCTTTGAGTATTATTATTATAAAACCTGGAACTTATGAAGAAACAGAACCTATTGTCGTAGATAAAGCAATTCAAATTATTGGGATTAATGAAGGTAAAGCAAAACCAATTATTACTTCTCCTCGTGGTTGTATTGAAATTGATTGTCCTGATAAAGTTATAATTAAAGGACTTGACCTTCGAAACACTGAATCAAAAGTAGTTATTGATGCAAAACAGGGTGAAGCTTGTATTGATTCTTGTGATATTTCTACAGCTGAAGATGGTGTATCTGTTACTCATACTGCTAAAGTTATGTTAACTAATTGTCGTATTTGTGGATGTTCTAAAGCAGGTCTTCATTGTGGAGGAAAGGAAATTAGATGTATTACACGAAATGTACAAATTTATGAATGTACAACTGGAGTTGCAATATTTAATGAAGCAAATCCATTAGTATCATCATGTAACATTACACAATGTGGAATTGGATTATTTGTAAGTGAAAAAGGAAGAGGATGTATTACTGATACTTTAATTTCTGGTAACAAAAAGCCAGGAGTATTAACTCATTCTGGTGGGAATCCAGTATTAAATAATACTAAAATTGTTGATGGCTCATCAAATGGTGTATTTGTTCGTTCAAAAGGAAAAGGTGTTTTTGTAGGATGTGAAATTTCAAAAAATAATTTACCTGGCATTGCATCTTGTGAAGGAGGAGAGCCATTAGTCGTTTCATCAGCTATTTGTGAAGGAAGAAATGCTGGTGTTTTTGTTTATGATAATGGAAAAGGCATTTTTGCACAATGCCAAATTCGAGACAATACAATGCCTGGTATTGAAGTGAGAGCTTCTGGTAATCCAATTGTTGTTGGATGTGAAGTTTCACGAGGACAATCAAATGGTATTTATATTCATAATAAAGGTACAGGTTTATTTGCTCAAACTAAAGTTAATGAAAATACCTTACCAGGTGTTGCTGTAAGAACTTCTGGAGATCCTATTTTATGTGACTGTGAACTTGTTGCTGGTAAAGATAATGCATTATTTGTAAGTGATAAAGGAAAAGGTGTTGTTTTAAATACTCTCATAGAAGGATGTTCAGCACAACCAATGGTTATTCAAGATGGTGAGCCATTAATGGTTGGGTGTTCTGTAGTTGATGGAAAGAAAAATAATGTTCAAGCATGGATTAATGCTATTCCTGAACATCTTGGTTTATTAGAAGAAGATATGCCTGATTTTGATGCTGTCTAATTTTAATTTTTTCATAAATACTATTATTTTAATTAGGAAGTTAAAGAAAAAAAAAAGATAATTTAAAATACAACAAAAATGAATAGTGTAAAATTTTATTAAACTAATAAACTAATTAAAAAGGAGAACTATAAAATCAAAAAGAAAAAATATGTCAATTACTATTTATACTTCATCAACTGGAGGAAATTTAGTTAGTAAAAACTTTAATTCTATGCAAACTATGGTTAAAATTCTTACTAAACAAGAACCTAAAATTGTTTTTATTGATATTGATTTAGATTCAAAAAAATTTGCAGAAGAAAAAAGTGGAAGAAAAGGGCAATGGCCATTATTATTTAATGGAGAAAAATTTATAGGAAATTATGAAGATATTGAATATTTAAATGAAGATGGAGAATTAGCTCCATTATTAAAATAATATAATTTTTTTTTCTTTTCAAATTTAAAGAGAAAATCAAAAGAATATTAATAAAATGTAATTAATTAATACATACAAAGTTTTTATCTTCTTATTATATTTTCTTTATATAGAAAGATTAATTATAAAAAGAGAATTATTATAATTTTAAGATTTTCCAGAAAGAGTATATCTAGGTTTTTGAATTATAATTTTTTGATTTGATAAAACAGTTTCAGATGTTCTTCCTTTAACTTGTTTATGTTCTTCTCTTACTTCACCTTGTTCACATAATTGTTCAAATAATTTCATTTTTTCTTTTACAGAAGTAAAACTTTGATTAAGTTGTTCTGTTTTAGAGTCTGAGTGATTAATTTCACTTTTAATTTGTTTTCTTAATTTAATAATTTCATATTCTAAAACTTTTTTTTCATTTTGAGTTTTTTTTAATAATTTTTTAATTTCATTCATATCATTATTTTCTTCTTTATATTCTAAAATTTTTTTATTTGTTTCTTCTTCTTTTGTTATTAAAGCAAATTTTGTTTCTTCAAGTTCTTTTTTAATTTTATCTATATTATCAATTTTTTCTTTCATTTTAATAACCTCTTGTTCTTTTTCATCAACTTCTTTTTCTGATTTTCTCAGCATCATATCTAATTCTTCATTTTCTTTATCATATTTTTCAATTTCTATTTTAAGTAAATTTATTGTTTGTTTTAATGATTTAATTTCTGTTTTATATGTTTCTTCTCCTTTTATTTCATTTAATTCAATTTTTAATTTTTTTATTTCTTTATCTTTTTCCATAATAATATTTTCTTGTGATTTATCTTTTGAATGTGTTGTTCTTTTAATTTCTTTTATAGTTATAGTTAAATCATCAATTTGTTGTTGAAGTTCTTTTGTTTTATTTGCTGAATTTTCAATGATATATTGTAATTCTTCAATTCGTTTATTATTTAATTGAATAGTATTTTGTAATTCTTTGACTGTATTTTTTAATACTTCTTTTTCTTCATCATATTCTAATTGTTCTTCTTCTTTAATTTTAAAGACTTTTTTTAATGTGACAATTTGAGTTTGTGTTAATCCAATTTTTGTTGAATTTTGAAGTAAAAATTGACCTGAATTTTCATTTGACTCTTTTAAAACTTTCATTAACATTTCAAATTCATTAAAAAATAATCTTCCTGCCCACCAAGTAATTTTATCAATTAATGAATCATTTAATACTTGAAAGAGTGCTTTTGTTTTTGTTAAATAATCATCTGACAATCCATATTTATCTTTTATCATTTCAATTATTTCTGGTTCTGCATTTTTTTTATAACAATAAAATTCTCCTGCATATTTTGATGTTATACCAATAGAACGAAGAATAATACTTGTTAAAATGTTATTATTTTCTGATTCTTTTTTCATTATAATAATTATTAGTTCATAGGTGGTGTTCTTTTAATTTTTGATGAATCAAGTCCCAAAAAAAGGGATATAAAATAAAAAGGAAATGAAGAGAAAAAAGGGGGTTGGAAGTAAAAATTTTTTAATTATTAGCTTTTTATTTATTAAAACTATTTTTTTTTTTGATATAATATTTTTGGAAGATAAAAATTATTGAATTATGATACTAAAGAATGGATGTTGTAGATATTGTTTCCATGTTAATCTTGAGTCTTGAGTTACAAATAACTTTCTTAACAAATCTATTAATACTACAAATTGTGGTTGACTGCCACAAACAAATTCATTTGCATGTTCAATAATTTCATTGAGTTTTAATTGATAAAAAGAATAATAATTTTCAATAGGAATATTAGAAGTTTTTTGAATATTTAATACAGTTCCAGTAATCATTTCATATAATATGACACCAATACTAAACAAATCACATTTTTCATTATAAATTGTTCCATGTGAGATTTCTGGTTGGTTAGTATAACTTGAACCAACAAATATTGTATCAAAATTATTATCTCCAATCAACCTACTAGAACCAAAATCACATAATTTTAATGTTAGTCCATTAGGTTTTGATGGGTCTTGAAAAACAAGAATATTTTGTGTTTTAATATCTCTATGAATTATTTGTCGTGTAAATATTAAATATTTCATTGCATTATTAATATCAAACATAAATTGTTGAATATATTGTAATGAAATTCCATTGGGATTCATTGAAATAAAATTAAATAAAGAACCATATGCTGAACATTCCATAATTATATAATAAAATGTATTTGAATCTATTGCATCTTGTGAAAAAAAATTAAATTTTACTGATATAGGAGACTTAAAAAATTTATATAATCTAACTACATTTTCATGACTACAAATATTCATTGTACGAACTTCTTTTATTGCACTTTCATAATCACTCATTTCTTTTATTGCAAAAAAATTCCCTTTATATGACGCTGAAAATACACATCCAAATGATCCTTTACCAAGAATTTTACATGATTCACGATCAAAAATATCAAAAATATTACTAATATATTCCGGTTCAATATGTTTATATTTCCAACATTCATTAAAATATGGATCTTTCATCATGGCTTCTTTAATTTTTGAAAAAGAAATTAATCTTCTTTTAAAAAGCTTTTCAAGAAACTTTATTGGTGGTTGAATTAAACAACCATTTAATTGTGAAGTTAATGTATTTGTATTAACAATAAATTGTGAGTCTTGTATCACTGGATTTTGTTGAAAGAGAAGTTTATTTAATAAAACACCAAAAGAATTTATCTCAACTTTAGTAGTAATGTCCCAACTTGAAATGTTCTTTATTAAAAACTCATTTGGAACAAATGGTTTAATTCCATCTAATTCTTTTACTGCATTAATGAAATGAGGTAATAAAAATCCTAATGACGATACTTTCATTTGAGGAATAGGTGATGATGGATCACTTTGAATTGCAAATGACATTGAACTGAATAAAAAAGGTTGCTCACTTTTAAGTGATTGACATAATAATTGTTTCAATAAAATAATTATTTCTATTAATGTTTGTATGTCACTAGAAAAATATTGAATTGCTTCAATTGAAATTGTAGAATTAAAATAGTCATTAACAAGTCGATCTATTTCACAAACAATTGAAATAATTTCATCTCCCTTTATCAATAAGTTTTTTATTAAAAATAATAAACAAAAAACCAAACGTTCTCATCAAAACCAATTCCCCATTCTTGTATTTTCTCAAAAAAAGGATTATCAACAGTTGATAATATTTGCAATAATAATTTAGTTATTTCATAATCTGAATCAGTATTAAATATCTTCTTTGGAAGGACTAAACAATAAATATTATGTTATTAAATTAATAAAAATAAAACAAACAGTATTGGGTAAATCTATCTTCAGTAGAAATTATTAAATTTCTACCAACAGAAGAAATACTCTTCATATTTCTTATAACAAATAAAGAATTATATTAAGTTCTTTTGATAAATAAAAACTTTTGTTTTTATCAAAAAAAAAAAATAAAAAATAAAAAAAAATGAAAATTTAATTCATTTCATTTTTTACGTTCAAATGACAACTAAAACACGCCATATTCTTATATTGTGTGATCTTCAATGTAATTCTCCAGTTATTGAAAAAGTTGGTTGTAATGAAAATAAGTATATTTATCCTCCTATTAAAGTTGGAAATCCTACATATAAAAATGAATATAAAACAATTCATTATTATACCCCTGAACATTTACTTCAATTAAAACATAATTTTCATAGTGTTTCTTCTGTTACAGATGTATTTGATAAACTTATTTTAAAACGATCAAATTCATCAACGCCAATGAAAATAGTTACTGCTATTTCTGAAAATATTGACTCAACTTCATTCATTCGTTCTTCATTAAATAAGTTATGTCAATCAAATATGTCTCAAATTCTTAAAGAATTAAAAACACAAGTAAGAACAGTTAATGATGCCAAAATTGTTCTTGATATTCTTTTTAAAAAAGCAGTTAATGAAAAAAAATTTACTGGTCTTTATGTAGATTTTTATAAACAACTTCAAACAATATTATTATCAACACGTGAGGAAGTTGGAAAGGAAATGCCTAAAATTTTACTTGATAACGCTCAACATTTATTTATTAATATTCCAGAAAAAACTGAAGAAGATCAAAAAACTGAAGAAGACTTAGATATTATGAAATTTGAATTTTTAGGAAATTGTCGTTTAATTTCTGAATTATATAAATCTGGTTTAGTTAAATCAGCACTACCTGTATTATGTATGAACCAACTAGTTAATGGTGGATTAATTGCATTAGAAGCTCTTGCCCAATTAATGAGTGAAATTGGAAGTATTAATCAAAAAGAAATTAAACCAATTAAAGACAAAATTGTACAAAGGGTAAAAGAGGAGTCTTTACCAAAACGTTATTGTATTATTCTAGAAAATGGATTAAAAGCACTTGGATTTAATGAAAAATTAATGTAAGAAAACTCATAATTTATTTTCTAATAAATTTATGTTTTATTATAAATATAATAAATTCATATCATTTTTATAATTCTTTCTATAAAGTTAGAATTTATATTATTAAATATAATTTCTCTATTATTTTGAAAAGAAATACAATAAAAAGGGTTTTAAGAGAATTAATTATTAGTAAACACCAAGGAATTCAGATGTCTGGAGGAGATGTTGAAACTTTTGAAAATGCACAAGCCGTTGTTGAAGAGCTTTCACAAGAATTAAAAGATATTAAAGCTATTTTATATCAAGCCCGTGCACAAAATGCTTTAACTAAAGGTATTAGACAATGTCTTAAAGTTATAGAAGCTAAAAAGGCACTCTATTGTTTTATTGCTGAAGATTGTGATAATGATAAGTATACAGGCTTATTAAAAGCAATCTGCAAAGAACAAGGAGTTAAGATCGTTATGGTCCCTCAAAAAATCCAACTTGGTGAATGGACTAATCAATGCAAAATAAGAGATGGAGCTGCTGTTAGAATTGCTAAATGTTCTTGTGCCATAGTTGGATGCAACATTAAGTTTACTGATGAAGTAAAGAGATTGAACAAAAGAACTAACTAAACAAGTAGTTTTTAAATACCATATTTTTATTATTTGTTTTTAAGTTTTATTTAAAGTACATTAATTTATTATTGAAGTATGTAATGATAAAACTTTTAATTTATTTGTATCTCTCATTTATTATTAATGGCAAAAGAAATTAAATTTTGTGATTTTGGTTTATTTCCTTGTAGGTGTCAAACAACTGCATGTCTTGAGTCAAACTGTTCTTGTTTTCAAGGAGGAAATTTTTGTAGTCCATTATGTACATGTAATTGTTGTAAAAACAGAAAAGAAAATGAACAAGAGGTATTGGCTAAAGCCAGAAAGTTGCTAGGTTTAGAAGAACCTCATTCAATTAAAAATGAGAACTTACCAATAGAAAAGGTCAAAAAGTCATTACCAATTAACAACGAAGTAACAAGAAAAAAAATTGTCACAACTCAACCAGAAGTTAATAAAAAAGAAAAACAAATGTTAATTAAAAAGATTAAACAAAACTTGAAGAATCAACCACTAAACGATTTATTTAATATATTAATTAAAGACTTGACAAAAATAGAGATAAATAGAACAGATTTAATGAGTGATGAAGAATATAATGAATTACTTAGAAAAGAACAAGATACTGAAATTATAAATCGTTCATTAAAATATATTAAAGATTTATTTGATTGAATTCTATTAATATCTCATGTTTTTCCTTTATATCTAAAAATTATCATTTGTCTGTTAAAGAAATGACTAATATCTCAAAATCAAATCTTATAATTAAAAATAGAAAATTCACAGCTGAGGCTTTATGGTCAATGGGACGAATTAATGGATATGACCTTTTTGATAACAAATTGTTATATACAGTTTCCTATTATGACATACCTAAAAATGGAAGTTCAAGTCATATCATTATTAAAACATTAAATTCAAAAGAGTACACAGACCTTACTTCAAAAATGAGAGACAGTAATGACCAACTAACTAAAAATTGTGCACAGTCTCAAACTAATGCGATTTTTGATAAAAATGGAAGAGGAATCTTATTTAATTCAAATGGAAAGTTGTTCGAATATTATTTTGATTCAGAACAAGTAGAACAACTCTCAACAGGTTCTTTAGATATTAGTGAATTTAAAATATCTCCAGACTATTCTAAATGTTTATTTATTTCATCTGTTGAACATAGCTACAAAAATGAAGACTATAATGATTTACCTTT
Organism: Entamoeba histolytica HM-1:IMSS; assembly: GCF_000208925.1. Taxonomy (NCBI): domain Eukaryota; phylum Evosea; order Mastigamoebida; family Endamoebidae; genus Entamoeba; species Entamoeba histolytica. Next base: position 428,871 of record NW_001914860.1, read on the forward strand.
GACTAGTGGAATGATATTTGAAGACTTAAATTATCGTCATTGGGATGAGTTTAATACATCTCTACCTCATCCATTTGTTTCAAAATTAAATAATATGAAATTTGAAGATCATCCATTTGACATTCTTGAAAATGAACCATATGAATCACCATTAAAGCCATTTGGTGGAATAGAACAATTATGTTGGTCAAAAGACTCGAAGAAAATAGCATATACATGTAAGAAGAAAGTAGGAAAAGAATATGCGACATCAACAGACTCAGACATTTATGTCTATGATACTGAAACAAAGACAACCATTAATCTTTGTAAAGACTTTGAACCAAAGAATTATGGGTTTGACTCAAATCCAATGTACTCACCTAGTGGAAAAAAAATTGCATGGGTTAGCATGGAACGTGATGGATATGAAAGTGATCGTAGTAGATTAATTATATTTGACCTAGGCACTAAGAAAAAAAGTTTTGTGTCAGAATGGTTTGAAAGTAACGTTGAAAGTTTTGATTGGATTAACGATTGTCAAATGGTATTTACTGGTGTATGGCATGGCTTAACACATATATATCTTATTGAAATTAATAACGATAATGAATTAGTTAATCATGAGCAAATTACAACAGGGCAATATGACTATAAGTCTGTTAAATGGTTTGGAAATATGTTAATTGTTAAAAGACAATCAATGATAGAGGCTGATGAGTTATATGAACTTGATTTAAAAACTAAAGAAATCAAACAAATTAGCTTCGAAAATGATTTTATCTATACCCAAATAGATAAAGCCTCTGTGCAACCAAAGTGGATGAAAACAGTTGACAATAAAGACATGTTAGTTTGGGTTATTTATCCACCTCATTTTGATTCAACAAAAAAATATCCAACGTTGCTGTATTGTCAAGGTGGTCCTCAAAGTGCTGTTAGTCAATTTTGGTCTTACAGATGGAATTTCTTATTAATGGCATCAGAAGGGTACATTATTATTGCACCGAATAGAAGAGGATTACCAGGTTTTGGAATGGAATGGTTAGAAGAAATTTCATTAGATTATGGAGGTCTTTGTATGAAGGATTTGTTAACTTCTGTTGACATAATGAAAGAAGAGTCATACGTTGATTCTGACAGACTTGGATGTGTTGGAGCAAGTTTTGGAGGATATTCGGTTTATTGGCTTGCTGGGCATCATCAAAAACGATTCAAAGTATTTATTGCACATGATGGAATATTTAATACAGAGGAACAATATATAGAAACAGAAGAAATGTGGTTTTCACAATGGGATATGGGAAGTGCTGTGTGGGAAGGAAAAGAGAAAAGTAAGAAAACATATGAAAATTCACCACACCGATTTGTTGAAGAATGGGACACACCTATTTTATGTATTCATAGTGAAAAAGATTATCGAGTAGTGGTGAGCCAAGGGATTGCAGCATTTAATGCTGCAAGGATGAAAGGAGTGGCAGCGGAGTTATTATATTTTCCCGACGAAAACCACTGGGTTGTTAAAGCACAAAATGGGATGTTATGGCAAAGAACATTTTTTAGATGGTTGAGACGATGGTTAGAATGAGGAAAAGAAAAAGTTAGAGAAGGAGAAGAAATTAAAAATATTAGAGAAGAAAAGTCAAATCATAGAACTAATTTAAGATGGAGGTTAAAGAGAATTTTTTCAAGGGTTTAAGTAATTTTAGGAATATGATTTGAGAAGAGGAGTATCAAGAAAAGATAGGAGTTTTAGGAAGGAAGAAAGAGAGAAAAAGGTAAGAGAAAGGAAAAAAAAAAGAAATTAGAATCATAAAGAGGCAAAAGAAAATAGAATTAGAATAAAGGATTTTGTTGAAAGATATCTCAAATCAAAGAAAAGAAAAACTGAGGATTGGGTGTTATGTCGATTAATTCTAATCAATGGGAATAGTAAAAAAGGAGGCACTATTTAATGTGGGGGTTAGATAGAACTCAAGAACAAAATGTGTTACGAAATGGATAGTAGTTCTCAAACACTAGGGACTACAATAAAAAAACAAAGAAGACCAGCACAAATGTGGACAGCAGAAGAGGATGATCAACTTCTTCAGGGTGTTAAAATGTATGGAATTAATCATTGGAAAGATGTTAGTTCCATGGTTTTAGGAAGAACTCGGAAACAATGTAGAGAACGGTATTTTAATCATCTTGATACTGGGATTAAAAAAAAAGCATTTTGGTCAATTGAAGAAGACCGTATTATTGTTAAGCTCCAAAAAGAAATTGGCAATAGATGGACTGAAATTTCAAAATACCTTCCAGGAAGAGCACCAAATTCAGTCAAAAACAGATATTTTTCAGCATTATTTAAAAACCAAACAACAATGAATGGAAATGATAAACATAAAGTGGAAGAACCAAAAAGTGTATTTAAGCCTGTAGATCGACATTTGTATGATGTGATGTAAATAAATGAATGTTATTAAATAACAAATTTGTTAAATGAAATTTCAAATAAAAACTAGAAAAACACTATAAAATAAAAGAATGATTTTATATGCTGCTGTTTCACTTGGATTAGTTAACGAAGAAGATTTTAAAGGTGACACAGGGTTATTAGTTTATAGTCTAAAAGACTGGGTTTTTACATCAATTGATTCAATATTGAATGATTTTGAAAGTGGAAAAGTTGATACATCATCTTTGGACCAACATGACAAACTAATGTTTACATTGACAATATTAGGAACATGTTTTTCATCATTATCTGAAACATCGACTGACATAAATAGAAAAATACGATGTTTAAAAATATACAAAGAATGGTTGACAACACCAAATTCACCAAGTCTTATTCAAAATAATTGTAAATATGTCAAAATGATTCTTGGACATATTTCATTACTCTTCTCTCCAGAAAATAGATGTTGTTCAGATATTGGAATGTTAAAAACAGGAATGTTAGAAGGTATAGAAGTAATGAAAGCATTTATAATAAATCACATTACAAAACAAACTTCATTATTCAAAAACAATAGTGAAAGGAATGATAGTATATCAACAATTATTGGAATTATTATAGGAATTATTTTTGTTAACTACCACAAACAATTTACTAAACCACTCAATGAATTAAAAATAATAATAAAATTGTTAACAAGAATGTTATTAAGTTGTATCATAGAAAATGGGGTAGATAACATAATTTATAAGAAGTTTATTAAATTCTGTCCAGAGTTTCTTAATAACAAAGAATATCGAGAGGTATTTAATTCATATATAAAAACTATTCAAGGGGTTATTTTAAAAAATCCAGGGATGAAGAATGTAACAATTGATAATGAAGGATATTCCAATAGAACAGACTCAAAGACTATACGAGTGATTTGGATAACTTTACTTTCTTGTATTCAGCAACCTCAATTACCAAAATATATTCAAGAAATGAATGATGTAGAAATAATAGAATTTAAAAATATGATAGAAAGTTTGAATGAATGCAATAGAACATTATTTATTGAGGCAAACACGAGTAGAACAATGAAGGTTAAAACAATTCATAAATTATATTCACCATTATTTTTTTATACACAAACTCTATTTAGTAAAAATGATAAAAGTATTGTTGGGAATGATGTTTATGTAAAGAATAACTCAACAATGATTTCTTTTTATACATGTAATATTAAATATGTTGTTAGTGATAGAGAAGTATTTTCAGGAATGATACATTATCTCATTCAAGGATTAAAAAATAAAAATAATGACATTGTTATTCGTTTATTACAAAATATTTCAGATGGAATTGAATGTATTGAAGTAAGAGAGAGATTATGTTATGAAACTCTAATAGAAGTTTTTCAAACTATTTTGGATAGGATGATTGATATTGTTCAAAAGAGTAATAGGGCAGAAGACCTTAAATCAGTTTTATGTGTTTTAGGGTCATTAAAATTCTATCATCCGAAGTTAGTTACTATTAAGGATAAGAGAATTGGAGAATTAGTTGAAACGTACTATATTTTGATTATGAAATTAATGACTAAATACACTAATGAGCCAATTCAACAAGATCAATATTTTAATGTTATTGGGACATATATTGAAGATTTTTGTTCTATACAAAGAAGAGAGATGGCACAGATTTTAATTCAATTTATCATTGCAATGAATGATCATGAAGGGCTTGTTCATAAAATGATAGAAGAAAGTATTAAAATGAAAAAAGTTTTTGAAAGCAAATGGAATTCCCTATTAAATGTTTTAAGTATTGTTTGTACAACACTCTATGTTATTGAAATGGATCCAAATAAAAAATTAGGTGAATTTATTGAGAAAGTAGTACAGTGCATTACACCAATCATTAGTAAGTTACAATCCCTATTAACACGAGGATTAATGATTAAATATCTTCATTTATTAATTACACTGGTTACACTAACTCCAGAAGTAGCAACAAAACACTTTACTGAAATGACAAAGTTGTTTACTGGAATAACATCATGTAATTGTACAAGGGATGAAATTGACAATATGTATAAATATTATTTATATTATTTTTGTAAAGCAGGAAATATGGGTATTTGTGAAAATGAAAAAGAGTTAATCAAAAAAGTCGATATTGAACAAGTTAGAGTTTTTGGAAGTAAGGATAGGTTACTTACAATTATTGACCAAATGGATGGAAGTGTACAATGTGTTATTAGAAATTGGACTGGGATTCATTCAATCAAAATTCGAGGATCATTTTTAGAAAAGAAAGAAGTTGAAGGAAGTTGGGAAAGAAAAGAATTGTTTATTCAAGGAATTGAAAATGGAGAAGTACCACAAACTATCAAAAAATATATTGAAAAAAAGCATATTGAAGTTATAAAAAAGGATCAAATGGTTATCAATATTAAGAAAATAGAAGAACATAAGAGTGAACCAGAGAAGAGATGGAATAATTCAATGATATCAGCAAATATTTATAATATGATTGGACAGAAAGAAGACAAATGTATTTTGTTTGAGAAAGAAGAATTAAACAAGTTTTATAAAGAAGAATCTACAACAATTAAATTAAATATCAAATGTAGGATAGTCAATAAGAAATTCAATGAAATAATGAAAGGAATGAAAGAAAGAGAAGAAAAAGAAGTTTTTGATGAGATGTTAGGGACTAAAATAATTATTAGAGAAAATGATTTTTATGGTACTAAAAGAGTAGGATTAGCAGAGTTTGAATATTCAAATAAAAAAGGAGATTGTGTGATATACATCAACACTGAAAAAGAAGGGAAAGTTGATGAAACGTATAGTATAGTTATTAAACAAGTTGTTGGAGGAATTTATACAGCAATCATAGAAAAAACAGGAAATAATGAATATATCCAAACAGGTTATAAACATCCATATTCAATTATTTCATCGGTTGAAAGAGAATTAACTAATTTAGTTATTGAAAATAATACAGATATATTATTTATAAACACTAAACAATTTAAAGTTATTCCAGAAGTTGATCTTAGTCGTGGAATAAATGCAATAGAAGGATCAATATTATCAAGAGAATTTGCAAAAAGTATTAATGAGAAATAAATAAATTCTAATTGACTTTCTTTATTTTATATTAGAATTTTATTTATTCTATGTTTACTCACATATCATTTACTAATTAAGTCATTTATAACAGAAGAATCACTTAAATGTCAAAAAAGATAAATTCATAATTCTGTTTTATTATTATATTCAATTTTAAAGTTTTATTTAAAATATAAAGTGAATTAAAACGAATTATAGAACAGTTAATAATTATAAATACCAAATTAAACCCTTAGAAGATAAAGACAAATTCATACTCTTCAAAGAATGTTTCAAAAACAACTAATTTATATTTTTTATTTATCTTTTTTTTAATGATTTATATAAACTTTAAATGATGTTTTAAGTTAAGTGTGAAAATGTCTTATTAATATGTATTGAAATTAAAATTCTATGTTTTCAAGTTGTCATGGTAAACAACTTAAAAATTAAAAATTTACTCCATCAATAATTTTTATATTCTCTCAAATCAGATAAAATCATCGATGATACTATCCAGAATTACTGGTTTCTAATTAGTGATAATAAATTCAATAATTAGATTCTGATAAAATCTTAAATGAAAGTAATCCTTATAAAAATAATCGATCTGTTACTCTTATTATTTACAACAAAAATAATCAGATGTTGAACATTGAACTTATCAAAAAATTAAATAAGAAAATTTTATGGTTTGTTACATAAATAGTATTAGATGGTGTAAATTCTTATATTTTTGTAAAACCAATTAAACTCAAGTTTAAAAAGATAACTCTCTCGTGAACACTGCTTGTCAAAATGCGTTTACTAAAAATGATATCTTTTTTAATATTTAGGTTCGTTCTATCATTAAAAAAAACAATCAAATCAAAGAAAATTTGATTTAAAAATAATGACTATCTTTTTTAGAAGCTAAATAAGTTCTATTCTGATAATTAACAAATAACTTTAAGAACATCGGTGTATGTATTATTATAACGTCATTAAATGACTCAAAAAAGACAAAGAATGAAGAGAATTGTTTTTTTTTTTTAGATTTTTATGATATTCTTTGAAAAGAATGATAATTAAAAAGAGTTTAATCTCTAAAGAATTACCTGTCGTTGTAATAATAAAAATAAGTAAATTAATAAGAATAAATAATATAATAAAAGAAAAATATCTTTAATTTTTGAAAAGAAAGAAAGTTGAAAGTATTTTTGAGACAAAAGAAAGTCACAGGAGAAAATGAAAGGAATAAACTTAAGAAAATAAACAATATCAAACAACCAAACCAAAACCCACCACATCAGCAAATAATAAAAAGGCTTTTTCATTAACCCTGGATCTAATTGATTAACTTTAGAATGATTAATGACAATACACAAAAAAATTGTGATACGCATTTTTTAAACTCTTCAAATTCTCAACAACAAGAGACACCAGTTATGTTTATGACATTAACAGAAGAACAACTTAATTATATTCACTCATTTAAACTTGGTAATGTTAAGTTATTAGATAAAGTTACATTTGTTATTGGAGTTTGTTTGTTAACAATTGGAGAATATGTGATATTAGTAAGACCAGATTTAATGCATATATTTTATATGTGTCTTGTAATTCCATTGGTAACAGGAAGATACTTAGTATATCGAATGAATAAATGGCATTATTTCTTATTAGATTTTTGCTATTTTACCAATTGTGTGTTAATTATAAGTTGTATACGAGCATTCTTTTTACAACAAAACATTAGTTGGATTTTTCCAACATTGTTTGTAGTAATTTTTGGTCCATTACTCACAGCTATTCCAATGTGGAATAATGCATTAGTTTTTCATGATTTAACTAAATTAACTTCAATAACAATTCACTTATTACCAGGAATGGTTGCCTATTGTATTCGATGGTATAGTGATTTAGATATTCCAAAAGAATTAAACTTTTATAATGGGTTTTTATTCCCATTACTATTTTATTCTACATGGCAAAGTTTTTATTTAATTTATACAGAAATCTTTAAACGAGATTTAATTTATGATGAAGGATATATGACTTCTGTTCGTTGGTTAGTAGAAGAAAAACCTCACAAAGCTGTTTTATTTATGAGAAAGTTTTTCCCTGAAAAAGTGTCATCATTAACTGTCATGGTTATTACTCAATTTGGAATGTATTTTGCCACAACATTACCCCAATTTTATCTTTATAATAATAAAAAAGCTCAAACTTGTTGGATGCTCTTTTGTTTTGTTTATGCCATATGGAATGGTGCCAATTATTATTTTGAAGTCTTTGTAAATCGATATGTTGAATATTTACATAAATTTAAACCATCTCAAAAACAATCAAAAAGTAAGAATAATTGACTTTTTTGTTTTTTTTTTTAACGAATATTATTTGTTTCAAAAGCAGTTATATAAAAGAATTTAAAAGAAGGATTGGATGATTTTTGTTATCTGATGATTTCTAATTTCTTAAAAATTTATCTAAAAAGTAAAATATATTTTGGGTAATATTAGAATGTCAATCATGGATGATTCATCAAATATACATGAATATATTACTCTTATTGAAAATGGTAGAGGAGATGAAGTAATTAAAAAATTAGAAACACAAAATAATAATTGGGTTGGAAGATCTTCTCGTGGTCTTAGACTATTGTTTAGTTCATGTAAAAATAAGTTTGTTACTTAGATAGAAAATATTTAATAAAAAAAAATAAAGAAACACATTCATTCACATTATAGTTGTTTACAGTTAGTTAAATATATTATTGAAAAATTTCCACATAGACTAAATTATCAAGACATTTATGGAAAGTCATGTATTTATGTAGCAATACAAAACCAACAATGGAATATTATTGAATATCTTATTAATAAATCTGTTAATTATCGTTTAGCAGATAAAAAAGGTAATACTGTTTTACATTATCTTTGTGAAATTGGAATTAATAAAAGAAATAAAGAGGTTTATGAAAAATTTATTAATCAAATGTTGAAAGATAAAGATGTTATTAATGCTCAAAATGAATTAGGAGAAACTGCATTGCATATAGGTTGTTTAAATTCAAATAGTTTTGTTGTTAATAGGTTATTAGATAATAATGCTAATGTAACATTAAAAACAATAAAAGGATTAACTCCTTGGGACTATGCAATAATGTCTGATGAAATTTGTGTTGAAAGGAAAAGACTTGACCCATCAACAAATATAAGAATTACAACTACTAAAGGATCAAAGAAATCAAAGTCTTCTAAGGGATATAGAAAATCAAGTAAAATGACTGGGTTAAGTTCACAATTTTGCATTGAAGCATTAGATGAATATCAAAGATCTATTTCATTTATTAGTAAAAAACGTAGAAATAGTGTTTCTAGTTGTTCTAGTATTACAAGTTCATTAAAAAGATTAGATGATATTGATGTTAAAACAGAAGAAATTGTTCAGAGAAGTTCATCAGCCGAAAGAAAGTCAAGTGATAAAAAAGAAAGTATTTTTTCTTTTATTATTGATTTTATTGAAAAAAAAATTGAGAGTGATTCAGATAGTGAAAATGATGAAAAAGAAAAGAAAGGAAAGAAAATGGATAAAAAGAAAAAAGTTTCAAATCCGTTTGTTTTATTTTATTTGTTAATAGGAAAAACGACTTAATAGACTAGAATTTTATTTGAATCTAATGAAGAAAGAATTACAAGGTATGGTATTATTGCTGATGAACTAATGAAACAAATCATTTATTCAAAGAAATTAGAAAAAAAAGAATATCATTCAGGAGAAAAGTTTAGAGTATTATCACTTGATGGAGGAGGAGTTAAATGTATTTATCAATGTGTATTATTAAAAAGAATAATTAAAGAAATTCCTGATTTCTTTGATAAAATTGATTTAATAACAGGATTGAGCGCAAGTTCATTAGTTTCTGTTTCAATATTACTTGGATTAGATATGGAATTTGTTATAAAAGTCATGGAAGCAGTTTCTTTAGAAACATTTAAAAATGAGTCACACCTTGCTGGAATTGCTGGGCATCAATTTACAAATAAATTTTTAAAAGTGATGGGTGAACGATTATTAGGTAATCTTACTATTAATGATCTTCCAAGAAATTGTTGTATTCAGTCATTTCTTATTGATACAGGAAAAGATGATACTAAAAGAACATCAAAAGCAATGTTGTATAATAATTTTATGAAAGAAACATATGATAAAGATCTTAAAAATATTTGTTTACAATCAGCATCAGCACCAGGATATTTTGATCCATTAAATAATCATGTAGATGGAAGTTTATTAGTTAATAACCCATTTTATTTAACATATCCATTAATAATAGGAGAAAATGGTTTAAATATAGCTAAAGAAAATATAGTTGCACTTTCAATTGGTTCTGGATATCCAACAGTTCCTTATTATGATATAGAACAAATGGGAAATGCTGGACTTATTCAATGGTTAATAAAATTATCGGACTTTAATATTTTTGCAAGAAAAGAAATGGGAGTAATGGAATCAAGAATGATATTTAAAAATAATTATTTTAGATTAGACCCTCATCTTCCTATTGAAGTAGATATTGCTGATGCAAAAAATATAGAAGCTATTAAAATTATGGGAAAAGAACAAAATTTAGATAAAGTTATTGAATGGATTAAAAATACATGGTAAATGAATATTGAATTATTGAATTGGAACATAATTGGTTTTATGGTTTTAGAAAGAATATAATTCAAAAATTTGGAAATGAACTAAAAAAGGTGAAATTAATTGTAATAAATAAAAGATGTCAGATTCAATAGAAAAAATCAAAAAAGAAGAAGAAAGTATAGATGATTTTAGCCATAGAATAATAGATATTAATAGAGGGCTTAATAGTAATAGAGTTGATCTTCAAATTAAAGCATTAATAGCAATTAATAATGAATTTGAAGAATATGAGAATTCTGGAATGAAAAGGTCATTCATATCATTGTTTAGAAGTACAAAACCAGAGAAAAAAGGGTCTAATCAAAATATTAAAACAAATCATAAAGTTGCAACAAAGAATGAGCTATTATCCTTTTTAAAATTCCATTCACAAGATATATTAAATCTTATTATTAAATGTCCTCATGAAGAACTACTTAGACATTCAATTCCTGTTATAGAACATATTAATAGTAATAAATTATTAAGTCCACATTTTATTAAATCTATGTCTGATAATGCAGAAAGAATTGGAGGGACTATATTATTACGTGCTCAAGATATTGTTATTAGTGTATTTAATTCAATGTCATCTATTGAAAGAAATCATATTATCCATTCTACATTAGAAAATTCAAAAAATGGAAATTTACCTGCACTTCATATGTTATGTAAATTAATTCAAATACAAGCATTACCTTCACAACAAATTGTTACTTCATTTAGTTTAATAGTTAAACATATCCAAGAATTAAATGAAGATATTATTAAAATATGTTCTATTAATTCATATATAATACCTTTAAAAAGAATTATCATCGGTGCATTTAAAGATACAACAAATGATCCTAGAATGGGTATTGTTTTAACACTTCTTGCTTCAACTTCTCCTTTTGGTGGAGATGCTGATGAAATAAATAAAATGATTGAAGAGGCATTTGTAAAAGAAGTACCAAATCTTGGAGAGCCAATTAAATTGATTGGTAAAAGTGATGATTCTGTATTTAAAATTTGTTTAATGTGTATTATTGATTCTGATGGATTTACTGGTGCAATGAAATGGATTAAAGGGGAGTGGAACAATAAACGAGCGGAATTTGCATTAAATATTTTAGAAGAAAGAAAAGAATTACCTTCAAGTGCATCCTCATTTGTTAAAGAAGTATTTATTCAATATAATGTTTTAGTTACTCGATCAATTATTTATGATTTTGACCAAAGAATTATCACTTCAATAAGATTTGAAGGAGTTTATGGACTTAATCTATTATGGAAGATGCTTATGATTACAGGAGAATGGTCAATTGAACAGTTGTTAGAAGTTTTATATCAAAAGATGCAATTAAGATTTGTTCAAGATGGAATAGAAGCATTTAAATCGAGTCCAACATCACAAGGAGCTAATTGTATTGAAAGTGTATTAAAAAGATATTCGTCACCAAAAACTATTGTTAAAGATGAAGTTAAACAAACACGTTCATGTAATATTAGATGGATTACTCTTAAGAGAACAATTCGAGAAGATAAGCCTTGTTCTATACCAAATATTCAAATGAAAATGTTAGCAAGTTTAAAGGTTATGTCTTCATTAACTAAAGTAACTAAGGTACTTATTGAAAGTGCTCAACAAGATATTGAAAGGACATTCAATTTTATGGACAAATCTGACAAGTTAAATCCAAGAAAATATGAACATACAACTCCAATAAGTAAAATAGTGCTAGACTCTATAAAGGATTTATTAAATGATCCTTATGCCCAAGATTCAATGAAACAATCAATCAATTGGATTACGACTAAAAAATATTCAGTTAATGTATTTATTAATGGTACTGAAGTTACTATTTTCAAGAATATTGGAAGTTATCTTTCTGAAATGGGTGAAATGGTCATTCAAATTAGTTCAGGAGATTCTGAAATACAGTATCAAGAACCAATAAAAAAAGAACCAAGTTTTATAACAAATACAACTCGTACAGTTGTTGTAAAGGAAGAAAAGAATATTGAAAGATGTTCTGAACAAAGTATTAAAGAACTTATTGAATTATTAGAAGATGAAAAAACTCGAAACAATGCGATGAAAGTTATATGTGGGGTTAATAAATATGTTAAATGGGAAGAAAATGCTATTGAATTAGCAACAGAAGAAGGGCCAAAACAATTATTAGGAATTGCACGATTAGAGAGTATTGAAGAAGGATTAAAAGATGAAGAGTATAAAAAGTTATTAACTCTATTTACTGAATTAGTAATTAAACAAAGTGGAATCAAAGAAATATTGAGTTCTATTCTTATCAAGAATGAAATAAAAGTAAATACCAATGTCTTTATTATGAATGAAGAAACTCTTAACCAACTCAGTAAAGAGATTGAAAATGACTTAGACAAATCAAGTATGACTTTATGTCTTGTTCTTTTATTAAAAAATGGAAGAAATATTCCTTGGGATAAAGATGTTTTTACTGCTCCAATTCTGAGAGCATTAAAAGATGGTATTAATAAACAAATATTTGACTCTGTTGTTCCTTTATTAAATGAACCTCCCAAACTTGTTGAAGAATGTAATAGAATTATTATTGAGTATGCAGATGAAAACTGTGAAAATGACCATCCATTTATTCAGTCATTAATACAAAATCTTACTAAGTTTGGGTATGGACTTAATGTTGCTGTCAGAGCATTTAAAACAATGAAGAAAAAACAAGTATTATTAATTCCTTATTTCTGTGATATTATAGATAAATTATTTCCAATGCAAGGGAAAAATATTTTAAAAGATGATGAAATTAATAACCTAATCATATTATTATGTGAGTGTGTTGAAAGTATGAATGATATTACTTGTTCACAATGTTTTAATCATTTTAATCAGATATTAAAAGAGATGAATGGTTGCAATGAAAAGGCTACTTATAGAAAAGGGCAATTCGGTGGATTAGTTAACCAAGGGACAACATGTTATATGAACAGTGTTTTACAACAAATCTTTCATTCTTCACGTTGTACAGCCAATTTATTAAAAAAAGAAGTTAAAATACCAACTTTAATAGAAAATATTGATAATCAAACACATAAACCAAAAGAAGAACAAGAAAAAAAAGAAATAACGGTTGATGTTAATAATCAAGTAAATGATACTGAAAAAGATATTAATAAAGAGGGACAATTTATTACATATAACCAGAATGAGTTCAAAGATTATCGAATGATATTTGGACTTCAAAAATTATTTGTTGATATGTTAAAAGGAATTAATAGTGCAACTCAAACAAAAGAATTTTGTAAAGAAGCACACGGAAGTTGTTATGAAGATATTAAAACATATGAACAGATGGATGCTCAGGAATTTTTTACAACAGCACTGTCATCAATGGAAAGTTGTAAACATTATGAAAGTATTGTTTCAGGATCAAAAGTGTTTACAGGAGAAATGGAAATATCAATTGAAAGTCAATGTGGGCATGAAGTAAAACGAATTGAACAATTTTATTGTAGTGCTCTTGAAGTAGAACATTACCAAACAATTGAACAATCATTACAAGCATTATGTGAAGGGTCTATTCTTTGTGATTATAGATGTGAGCAATGTGGAAAACAAAATGATGCTCAAAGAAGTGAAAGATATAAAGAATTACCAGAAACATTAGTATTTCATTTAAAACGATTTGTGTATAATGACCAATTTGAAATTGTAAAATATAATGGAAAATTTGAATATCCAAATGAACTTGATATGAAAAAATATTGTTGTGATGGTTATAATGGAGAAACTATGTATAAATTAGTTGGAATTGTTATTCATAACGGAGATGCACATGGAGGTCATTATTTTAGTAATAGATTAATCAATGGTAAATGGGTATGTTTTAATGATAGGTCAGTTAGTGCTGCTGAAGGAGAAACATGGTTTGGAGGTAAATCATCTAGTGCTTATATTTTATTTTATGAACAAGCAAGTATGATAGAACAAACTCAAAAAGAAATGTTAGAGATTGTTATAGACCAACCATTAAAACAATATGTAGAAAGAAAAAACAATATAGCATATATATCTCAACGAGCAACAAACCCATTTTTAGTTGATTTAATATGTTCATTTATTAAGAAATATAAACACTTTGGAAATATATTTGATTTCATTAGCTCTGTTACTGCTATAGTATCTCCAAGTTCATTAAATAAAATATTCACTACAATAGACTTAATACTTGATGTTTCTGTTGCCCAAGAATTTCTTGAAAAAATTACTCCATTATTGAAGATGTTTATTGTAGGAGCATCATCAGTCATTATCAAATCAATCAAACTAGTACAATGTGAATCATTCAATGAAGAAATTCTAAAATTAGTGAAAAAAGGAGAAAATGGAACAATGAAGGTATTAAAAATATTGTGTGACTTGAATCAATTTCAAATTAAAGACGTTATTGAAGTCACAAAAGAGTTTATTAAAAATTATAATTATAATAGAAGTGAAGGTTATTATGCTTTCTCTATTCTTTTAAAGGGAATAGAATTAAATCTATTTACTTTTGAAGAAGACTTCATTATGAAGTTAATTGGAAGTAAAGCACCAGACAATTCAATTGAATCTCTTATAAAGGCATGTCCTTTTGAATTAATTAATAAAGTTGTGGTGACAATTTGTACTGATGCATTAAAACGAGGTTTTATAAATAATGAAGAAATACTATTTATTAAAAGAATGATTGTTAGTGAGGTAATTGCAGAAACTATTGCGTTAGAATCAAAAAGTCAAATATTATTATGTAATTCAATAGAAAGTGCTATCAAAACTATTACAGTTGCACTAAAACTTACTTCATGTTCTCCGATGATTTATAATCAATTGAAACAACAAATCACTGAAATCAATAATAACATTATTGATTTCTCTATTAAAATTGATATCTAAATTAGACATTTATTAATTCTTCAGTTAAAAAAAAAATAAATCCTAAATGTTATATTTTTTACCATTTGTCATTATGTAAACGAGTTGCATCAAATCTTTCAGGTCTATTTACTGGTTGGACTTTAGAGACTCCTATTGATACTATAGAAAGAATTTCAACTTGTTCTGGTAATTGAAGAAGTTTTTTTATAGACTCCATTCTATCTTTCTCTGGATATACTCCTAGCCATACAGCTCCATAACCAAGCATATGAGCAGCAAGCAAGATATTTTCAGTAGCAGCAGAAGCATCACAAACCCAATATTCAGGTGTATATGCTTTCTTTAAATTAGCACAAACAACTATAGCATGACTACTGGATTTTAACATTGAAGAATAAGGATGAATTTTTGTAATATTTTCTAATAGTGATTTTTCTCAAATAATAATAAACTCGGTTTCTTGTTTATTCACTGCAGTTGGAGCATAAAAACCAGCACGAACAATTTTATCGATATCTTCTTCAGAAATTTTTTCTCCAGTATATGAACGGACACTTCTTCTATCATAAAATAAATCCATGTTCATTCTTTATTTATCAATTTCAATTTATAAAGTTTTTCTCATTAAAATACTCAAAGCCACGTGTTATTGACTTTTTTATTTCAACAAATTTAGTTCAAATATTTTTAAAACAACCCAAAACAGTATTATTTTTCTTTTTTAAATTATAAAACATTAAAAGGATTTTTGTTTTTTAATTTTGGTTTGAGGTTTATACCCATTCAACTCCAACTATCCTTGTAACTTCAAAAAATGATGGATACCGAATATATGTCAGTTTTGACTCTTTTAACATTGGGTAGAACTGAGATATTTGTGCTTGAACATAAGACCCTTTTCTTCCTCTAACTGATTGAATAGAAAATGCAGGAGTTTTAAAAAGGAAACACCCTGACTCAAACAGTGTTAAACAAGATATTTCTTGAGTAGATTTCCACATTTTATTTGTAGGTTTTCCATGCCGTTCAATTGAAAAAATAAAATGGTTTTGGTCAACTAAACTTGACTGAACATCAACTTTTGGAATTTTATAATGAATTCCAAATACGTCTTTATCCTCTGTAAATACTAACAAACTAATATTGCCTTTTGACATAATTTTTTTGTTAAATGTATTTGAATTCCATTCATCATATTCTGTATCATAAATCACCATAGCCTTATTTCCATTGACCCATCCCTTTAATTTTAAGAAAATTTTATCATCCTCTAGTTCGGATAATGTATGGAGAGCAGATAGTAATGGAGATTTTAATTCATTCCTCTTTTTTGTATTTATTCCTGAACCAGCAAATACAGGTAAATGGTCAATTACAGAAACACGAATAGATAGAGTCGATAAAACAATACTAATAGGTGTGATTATCTGTTTAAGTTGTTTTCCTGTAATAATGTCATCATCTTTAATGGTACTTAATGCGTTATCAATAACCTCCATTAATCAAATAGAATTAAGATGATAATTATCAAAGAAGATAAGATAAGATTGCAATCTACTTATTACAATAATGATATGTGAAAAGTAACATAAAATAAAAACCAAAAAAAATAATTGCAAAAAAATAAATGAAGTTATTGTTGACAAGATACAAAACAATCTAAGTTAATTGGGGTTGATTCTTCAGAAGTATATGTACACAATAGCTCAGGTGAATTAACCCAACTTAAATTTTCTTGTTCTTCTGAGATTTTATTTTCAGTTAATGATTGTAAAATTATTTTGTCATCTTTGCTTGACTGTTTTGTTGATGATTTAGTTATTTGAGACGGATGTTCAGAAATAAAGACAATTTGGTCTTGATCAATATTCTGTGTAATCCAACAATTTGCACCAATTTTAACATTACTTCCAATAGTAATATTTCCAAGAACTTTAGCACCTGCCCCAATAACTACAAAATCTCCTATAGTTGGATGACGTTTATTTCCTTTTATAACAATACCATTATCTTCTTTGAAACTCATTGCACCTAGTGTTACTGACTGATACACTCTGCACCAATTACCAATAACTGCTGTTTCACCAATAACAACACCAACACCATGGTCAATGAAAAAATGATTTCCAATAGATGTACCTGGATGAATATCTATTCCTGTAACACTATGAATATTTTCCATAAGTTCTCTTGAATATTCAATATCACCATTCATGTACAAAATATGTGCAACTCTTTGAATCATCATAACATGAATACCAGGATAAGATCGAATAATCATAGCAAGACTAGATGCAGCAGGATCACCAGTATATGCAGCAATAATGTCTTGTTTAACTAACTCTCTAATAGTAACAAACTGGCTAAGAAGAGCAGTAATACATTTTTCAGCTAGTTGTTGGTTATAATAAGCTTCTATAGAATTTTGAATATGATAAACAAGTAATGAAAGTCTTTCTAAAACATTATTGAAAGTTCTTTTATCTCTTCTTGTAAAGAAATCAGGAAATAAAATCTTTTGTATTAATTCTAATTCTAAGAAACTTTTTTTCTCAGGAAATTGTTTAGTACTTTTGAATGCAATATTATCACTTTGATAACTTTGGACCAATAGCTGAGATGTTTGTTGTAGTAAAGAACTCATGTTTAACTTACTAGATTTTCTCTAATCTCGTTTAAATCTTTGGTTGTACTATACAAATTACATAGGTTCTCTTTCAAACCTTCTGTTTCTATTTTTATTCTTCCCATTTTTCTACAAAAATAATTTTTCTTTTTTTTTTAGAGCTATTTTTCGGGATTTTCTTCATTGGATTTGTTTATTATGAAAAAAAAGAAATTCTGGGTGTCGTAGGAAGATGAGGTGTTCAAAGAAATATTCAATTTTATTTTATTCATTAGTTCTAAAAATATATTATGGGAATTTGCTCCTAAAACAGGAGATAAGTTTCATTCTCCACTAAATAAATCTAAAACAGAAAGTCCCATCACTTCAACACATAGACTAGTTTCAAAAAGAATTAATGCCTGAAGAATCATGACTCCTAATTAAATACTTAATTTGTGATATTTAAAACAAAAATGTTTCATAAAATAACAAGTATTTAAAAAAAAATATGAAACATTTTATTTTTTTAGTATTTATCCTCCCTAAAATGTTTTTATTTCTTTGTTTTCATTCTTCAGTATTTTTGAAGTTATTTTATTTAATACTATTACTTTTAGAACTTTTATTTCCATATTCAAAAAGATTAATGAGCCAAACACCACGACTCATTCCTGTTAATGATTTTATTCTTTGTAATCTTCATGTAAATGCACATAAATTTCAAATAATTACTTCAATTGCTTCTTGTTGTGATGTTTGTGGCTCAAGTATTACTCCATTCAGTCGGGCAGTAAAATGTGAAACATGTAATTTATTAGTTCATGAAGACTGTACTGGGTATTGTTATTTACCTTGCTTTTTACCACAAAATCAGTCTCAATCTAATTCATTAGAATCTTCTTCATTAGAAGAAATACACAATCATTGTATAAATGGACAACATATTCTTGAAAAGACGGTGAGAATGTCTCCAACATTTTGTACTGTATGTAGAAGTTCTATTGTTTCATCTGCCTTAGGTGTATTAAAATGTAGAATATGTGAATGTTATGTACATTCTAAATGTGTTCATGGATTGTCTCATCTATGTAGACCTGTTGCATCCCCATCAAACAAAGAATATCATTGGTTTGTTCCAGGAAATTGCAATTCAACTGGGTTAACAACTCACACATGTTATGTTTGTAAAAAGTCAGTAGGAAGTAGCTTAGCTTTAACTGATTTTAGATGTTGTTATTGTGGAATGTTTGTTCATCCTCAATGCATTCAATATGCCCCTGCTTTTTGTTATCATGGAGTATTAGGCAAATATATCCTTTCTCCTTCTGTTACAGAAATGGATAGTGAATTTCATTTTAAAGCAATAAAACGATTTGATAAAGAGCCAATGATATTCTTTATTAATAGAAAAAGTGGTAATTTACTTGGTGAACAAATTTTAAAGGAAACTCAGTACATGTTTTCAATTCCTCAAGTTTGTGATGTGTTTAAAGGATTTGAACCAACTTTTGAATATATTAAACCATATGGTGATAACTTCATTGCTGTAGTTTGTGGTGGTGATGGTACAGTTGGATGGGTAATGAATGAATTAAGAAAAGCTGAGTTAAAACCAAAGATTTTTGTTATTCCTTTAGGTACTGGTAATGATCTTTCACATTGTACTGGATGGGGAGGAGGATATAATGGGGAAGATATTGAAGACTTACTTAGGAATGTGTCTCAGGCATTAGTTCAAAAATTAGATAGATGGCAAGTATCTATCCATTCAGAAATTGTTGGAGAAACAAGAAAATTAATATTTAATAATTATTTCTCTATTGGGTTAGATGCTGGCATTGCTTTAAACTTCCATTTAAGAAGAGAGGCTAATCCTGATGCTTTCAACTCTAGAATAATCAATAAAATTCAATATGTATTTAGTTCACCACAAGCACTAACAGAAGACTCTGGAGATATTGATAAGGTTATTACATTAATAGTAGATGGAAAAAGAATCAAATTAGAGCCAATGCAAGGGTTAGTTTTTTTAAATTTAGTAACTTACGGAGGAGGAGTTAGATTTTGGGATAGAGTTACTCCAGATGAATCTATTGGAGGACTAAAAGATAGCAATTTTGGAGATGGATTAGTTGAAGTAGTTGGATTTAAATCTGTAATTGAAATTCCATTAATTATGTCTGGAATGCAAAAGCCTGTTAAAATAGCACAAGGTAAGGTTATTGAATTAGAGCTTACAGAAAAAAAGCCAGCACAAACTGATGGGGAGCCTTTTATATTAAATCCATGTAAGATAGTTATATCTTTATATGATAAAGTAAAAATCATGGTAAAGAATAGCTTTTATTAATTCTATTACTACAACTTTTTTATTATTGATTATCAATAATTTTTGGAAATAGAACAGAAAAAGAAAGTGTATCAAATTAATTAGCTTGTTTAAGAAGTACGTCTTTTTCCTCACTTGTCTTAACACAATACAAAACTACTGAAATACCAGCAGCAAGGAAACTTGATACAGCTGATACAATAATTGGAAGAAGATAATCATCCCAAGCTAATTGAAGAAGAGCAATAAGACCAGATGAAAGGAATTGAGCAAAAACTACAGCACAATTAGCTAAACCAATAAAAGCACCGAACCTATCTTCTGGAACAACTTTTTTAAGCATAGAATAAGGAAGTGAGTTAGTTTGTACAAATGCCATAGCAGGGAAGATTGATGACAAAAATCCAAGTGTTAATGAGGAAATAAATTGAGGTTTTGAGTTATCATCTTGGTAATTAGATGGGAAAGTGTAATAAAGAGCACATAACATACTATAAGAAATACCAGCAAGGAATTGGAAAAGAAGGAATGTGGTAACTTCTCCAATAATACCTGAAATAATAGGGAATATAAATACTGATAAACATTGGAATACAGCAAAAACACATAAAATAATAAGACCCATTCTAAGACCATCATCACTTGAACCATCTGGATAAACAGATTTAGACATATAATTAGTAAAGTTTGTATTAAATGGTTGGAAAGCAAACCAACCAAACATAAGTGCTAATAAAATGAAAATGATATCTAATCTAATCATTTTAATGGCATGGAACAAATCAATAAATGGTGCAAAAATATTAAGTTTCTTTCCTTCTTCAGGAATGTATCTTTCTTCTTTAGAGAAAAGAACTGTTGGAATAGTAGAAACAAGTACAACAATAGCACATAATGCAAACATAATAAGGAATGTGCTTGATGATCCAACTGTTCCAGCAGAGATACCATAACATGCAATTGAAGCAAATCCAGAACATGCATTGATCATAAGATTAGCATCTTGTTGATTTTCTGCATCAAAAATGTCACTGACAATAGCACGAGATGGTGCTTGCATAATATTTACACCAAAGAATGCTACAAACAATCCAAATAATGCTAAGAATGTACCAACTAAATGGTCACTAAAAGTTGTTTCTTCTGATCCATCATTCATGCCTTGGTCTATAAAAGTTGATGCAGCAATAATACATAATCCAAGTATATCAATAATTGCACCAACAACTAAGAAAATTCTTCTTCTTCCGAATTTGAATGTACATTTATCTCCAATAGCACCAAAAATAGGTTGAACAAAAAGTCCAATCAACGGACCGACAACCATAAATATAACGTTCACCCCTGTGCCATTCATTTGGAATTGAGTTCCAAATAATGGTCCACTCAATCCAAAAATTGCAGAAAAGGAAAATTGAATTCCCATTTGACAACAACTGGCAGCAAATAATTTGAGATAAAGAACTACACTTCTTGGTGCCATATATTTATAAATTTTTAAGATGAAACTCTTTTTAAGTAGTAATTTTTTTCTTAATATATCTTACCAAAAAATTCATATTGTTTTTTGATAGTTTTATTATAGTTCTTTTTTTTTGATAATTGCTACTTAGTTTTAACCTTGATACTTTCTTTCACTATTAACTGCTTTTTCTTTGTTTTCTTCTCCCAATTTTACTACTAAATCTTGTAATTAGTTTTTTAGATTTCTAGTTTTTTATTGATTAAGATACTTATTTTTTTAATCGAAGAAGATCATTCCACTTCAAAAGACATTTCTTTAGGAAAAGTTATTTTGTAGAGATTTTTTCATCTTTAACACAAATTAAAATAACACAAAATAGATTTAAATAAAAAGGCTTTTAATTTTTTCTGTAGTTGATAACTTTCTTTTTCTTTTTGTTTTTTTAGAGTCACAAATAATTTCAGCTATTTTATTCCAAAGAAGTCTAACATCGCCAACTTGTTTTGATGAACATTCATAAAGAAAATGAGATTCAGACCTTGATTTAAATGACTCTAATAAATCTTCTGTTACAATTTTCTTGTCAGTTGTTATATCTTCGGAATTTTGATCACTTTTCAAATCAACTTTAGTCATTACAAAGATTACTATTGGATCTGTGACATTATTTTTTACTTCACGTAACCATTTCCGTTCAGCATGAATTAACGTATCTTTATCTACATAAGAAAAGACAATCACAAAACAATCTGTATCTCGATAACTTAATGGTCTAAATTCATCATAACTCTCACTACAATCTACTTCCCAAACTTTTAGTACAATAGGTAATTTTTTTATCTCAAATTCAAAAGAATAATTTATTTCACCATTCCCAAATTTTTCTTCATAACTTTGGATTTTTTGTGTCATTAACAAAGATGTTTTTCCAACTCCAATGTCACCAATTACAGCGACTTTGAATTCCTTTGCTAAGTTCATCAAAAGATAAATATTTTCAGTTTATTTTACTAATTTTTTCATAGTTATATTTTAAGAAACTCATTTGTAATTATTTTTGTTAAGAAAATAATGATTGATTGTCATTGTCATTTACCTTCTAGTTATAAATGTATTTTAAATCTCAATGAAAATGACACCTCTGACTCTTTTTATAGACAACTTATTAGTTTTGGAATCCATCCTTGGCATTGTGGAGATGAAACTCTTTGTCAAAAACAACTACAAGTACTAGAACAATTGGTGAAACAAAATCAAATAATTGCAATTGGAGAATGTGGATTGGATAATAAATTAACTACTAACTCTATTAGTACTCAAAAGAAATGGTTTTTGAAACAAATTGAATTAAATCAACGTTATAATTTACCTGTTTATATACACTGTGTTAATATGGTAAATGAAATTATTCTATTAAAAAAGAAATGGATAAATCAACGTTGGATTTATCATGGGTTTAATAGTTCAAATGAAGTTGCTAAAAAATTAATATCTATGAATTGCTGGTTATCATTTGGAAGAAATGTATTAAACAATAATAATATTAAAATTAATAATTCTCTTAAAATTGCTTTTGAAAATAAAAGACTACTTATAGAAACTGATAATGATGAAACTCATTTTGTAGATTTACAACATATTTATAATTCAATTGCAAATAGGTTAAATTGTTCAATTGATATTCTTATTAATGAGGTACATGATTCTTTACACCAACTCCAAATCCTTTGAATTTTTAATGATTCAGTTAATTTTATTATAATTAAACTATAATTTAATTAATTCTTATAATTTTATCTCAAGAAGATAGAAAAAGAAGTGTATTAAATTTATTTAGAAAAAAAAAATGAAATCTGAAATTAACAAAAGATGAGTGAAGAGGAGAATAAACCTATTGAAGAAACCCCAACAACTGAAAAAAAGGTCAAAAAAGTTAAGAAAGTTAAAAAAACAAAAAAGGCTTTAAAAGAACTTCCTGACTTTACTTCTGTTAAAGTAAAATCAAAACCTAAATCTAAAAACACAGAAAATGAAAAGAATGAAGGACTTTATACGTATGATGAGGTTTGTTTCTTCTTTAAAGAAAGAATTAAAAAAAATATTAATTAAATATAGTTATTGGATCGTATCTTTGCACAATGTAATATTTCTCAGAATTCATCAAAACAAGAAATCGAATTACCACAGATCAAGGTTGTAAGAGAAGGTTCAAAACGTGTAATTTGGGAAAATTTCACTGATATTTGTAAAAGATTACATAGAAGTCCAGAAGATATCAAAGTATTTGTATTAGAAGAATTAATGACTATTGGTTCAATTGATGCTAAAGGTGGATTTACTATTAAAGCAAAATTACAACCACATCAATTAGAAAATATCCTTATTAAATATGTCAGCCAATTTGTTCAATGCCCTGAATGCAAATCACTTGACACTGAATTAATTAAAGAAAACAGAATTAATTTCATTAAATGTAATGCCTGTTCTTCTAAATGTTCTGTTGCTGTGAAAAAGGCAAATGATTAACTAATTCAACGTTTTCTATTTTTTATTAATAAAAGAACTATATTTTATAATTTCATTTTTTCTCAAAGAAAAAATAAAAAAAGATCTAAGATGAAAAATAAAATTTCAAGATGGTAGAAGTTATCGATCATGTGACTTGCCCAATTGAGAAATATGAAGAGGTTAATGATATTATGAATGACAGTGTTGTTAGTTTATTATTTAACAATAATGAACGAGAATTGAATAGAGATGTTGCTGAAATTCAAGACCCTATTATTACATTTAAGAAAATATTAGTGAGAGAAGTTGTTAAACCAAAAACAGAAATCAAAGACTCAACTGAAGTATCTGATGAAACTAATGTCCAAGTTAGTGATGAAGATAAAGAATTTAGAGAGGCATCTATTCAACAAAGCATTGATAGATTAAATGAGATAGAAGAAAAATATAAAAGTTATGAGGACCAAATAACAAAAGAAGAGGTGTTGCTTTATCTAAATAATCCCGAAGATTGGAAATATCATCAGTTAGAAAAATTTAGTAATGAGTATAGGGACTCTGTTCCATTAAAAGTATCTTGTCATACATATAATATTGATCAAAATATATTTGAACCAAATTATCTTGAACCATGGCTTATTGTTGATTTTGATAGTGATATTGTTGTAGCCTCCGTACAAGAACTTGACATGAGTGCAACAGGTATTGTAGCAGGAAGAGGAATTACAGAAAAAGGAACTATATGGAAAAATAATTTATTTGAAACATTAAAGAAAAAAGGAAATTATCATTTTGTGAAGATGGAGCAATTATGTGGTATTGTTATATTTATGTTTGCTAAACCAGAAATTGTTCCTTTAATGAAAAATATAGAAACATCATGGCATGCTGTTGGTAAAATGGGATTAGCAAATAAAGGAGGAGTTGCTATTCGATTTGATATGAATGAAACACGATTTTGTTTTGTAAATAGTCATTTAGCTGCACATCAACAATTTTTAGATAAACGAAATGGACATTGGAAAATGATTTGGGAAGAATTGAAATTTAAAAAATGTAAAATTGTTGATCATGACTATATTATTTGGATGGGGGATTTAAATTATCGTATTGAGATGGAAGATTCTGTTGTAAGAGATCTTATGTATAAAGGAGAGTTAGATACACTTTATGCCAAAGATCAATTAAATACTTCTAAAGCAAAGGGAATTGTTTTTTATGGGTTTAAAGAAGCACCAATTCATTTTATTCCTACTTTTAAAATTATTTGTGGAAAGGATGAATATATTGATGATAGAATACCTGCTTGGTGTGATAGAGTATTATGTAGAACACAAAATGCATATCCATATGAAGTATGTAATTATACTAGTCATAATTTGTTATTAAGTGATCATAAACCAGTTTCATGTTGTTTTACATTATATCCTTCAAAAACTCTTCCAGACAAATTAGAAGAAGTTAATTTTAAGATATGGAAAATGACAGATTATATAGAAAAAAAATTAACACCTTATGTAGAAATTGATAAGACAGAACTTTATTTCGAACAGATTGAGTTATCTCAGACTTATAACCAAATAATTAAAATTAAAAATATTGGAGAATATCCAACTCGATTTGAATTCTCTCAACGTCCAGACAGTAAATTGGTTTGTCCTACTTATTATGTTATTAGTCCTCAAGATGGGTTATTACAACCTGGAGAAGAACAAAATGTTAAAGTTACTTTATTCATCCAACCAGAACAAGCAATGATCGTGTGTAAAAAGACTATTATTGATGTTTTTTCATTGTCATTTGCTTATGGAGGTATACACTTCATTACAAGTAAAATTGATATAGTTGACTCAATATTTGGTAAAGACCTTAAGACAGTAACTTCAATGAAAGATCCATATCAGTCTGTAGAAGGGTCAATTACTACAGGATTAATAAATCAACAAATCCCAAAAGAAATTTGGAGACTTGGTTCTGATATTATTTCTGAGATTAAAGCTGACACACTTATTCAACATCCAACTGAAGTAACTGTAAGAGAAGTTCTTCATTCAATTAATACTAATAGTAGATATACTACTAAATCAGCTTCAGCAATGTTACAAGGCCTTTCTTATTTCTTAATGGCTTTACCAGATTCCTTAATTCCTTCAAGTAGATTTTATGATGTTACAACATGTAAAACAAAAGTTGATGCCTATGCTGTAGTCAACTCATTACCAAATGAAAATTATAGTTTATTCTTCTATATTACTGTTCTTATTCGTCAAATTGTTGAATCAATAAATAATAAGACTATCACATTACAAACTGTATGTGACTTTTTCTCTAGACTAATTTTGAGACATCCAACCAGTTCAGTAATTATTAAAGAAAATATTGAACGAATTAGTAATTTCCTTATGAATTTTGTGGATATTTAACTCCTCATTTTCTTATTTCAATTTTCTGTTTTTGGTTCTTTTTTCGTTGGAAATTTCCACCAAAAAACGTTTTTTATATAAAAAACTAAAAAAGATATATAATACTATAACATCTAAAAGAAATGAAACATCACTTCTTTGATGGTGGAAAAGGTTGGTGTGAGGTATGTGGCAATAAATTACTCTCAAAAAGCATGTATTGTACTCAATGTGGAATGACAATCCATCAATTTTGTATTGATTTATGTTATGAACCATGTCTTGAAAATAAAATTTATCCAATAGTAGAAGATTATGACCAAAATGCAAAAGAGATTAATGCACATTTATTATCTTATAATAGATATAACTGGGTAAATTATTGTGTTGTTTGTAGAAAAATAATCCCACCTCAATTTAAATGTTGTTTATGTTCTATTTGTGGTATTAAATTACACGAAGAGTGTATTACTTTAATTAGATGTGGATGTAAACCATTACATACAGTAGTTCATTGTCTAGTTAAAGGAAATTGTAATGGTATGTGTTGTGTTTGTAATAAAAGTGTAGGAAGTTCATTTGTATTAAAAGATTTTAAATGTGTTTGTTGTCAAAAAGTCGTTCATTCAACTTGTTTAAATAAAATGTTACCATGTATTCCAACATTAGCTTTATATAATGTATTATCTGAACCACTTCGATATCCAATTATCGTTGTTTCTTCTACAAAAACTTATAACCAATTTAATATTAATTTATTAAATGAGAGTAGACAACTACTTTCACCGGAACAAGTATTTGATTTACAATATGATTTAGAAAATTTATGTTTATACTCAAAACACTATCAACAATGTGTATTTGTTATTTCTCTTGATGACAATGAATTGAATGAATTATTAAATCTTTTTAGTATGGAAAAAATAAAAAGAAAAGTAGTAATAACTCCATGTGGATTAGATAATGATTTAAGTCTTTATTGTGACTGGAATAGAGATTTGGTTTCTTTCACATATCAATTTTTATCTAAAATACCCAATTCTTTTTCTATTGATTATGACATTTGGGGGACAGACCAACTTTCTTTTATGAAATTTCTTTGTATTGGACTTGACGAACTACCACCACTAACATTTTCTGGTGTTGTATATAACTCCATTAAACTATTAACATATCCATTTTCAACATCAACACTTACACAACCACTAAATAATCTGTTTGATATTCTAGTGGATAATGTCATTGTTCAATTACCAAAAATATCAATATTAATGGTTTTAAATTTATCAACATTTTGTGGTATTTCCCTCTGGAATGTAACAGACGATGATTATATTTTTGGATTTCAAGATTCTGAAGTGAATGACGGAATCTTTGAGGTAATTGGATTTACAGATATATCTCATTTTACTCACTCATTAAAACTATTACAATTACCAATTAAAATAACACAAGGAAGTTCTATCACTTTTAAAATAAAAAATCCTCTTCCAGTACATTTTGATTCAAAAAAAATTATAGCCCAAACATCGTTTACGGTGCAAAAGTTAACAACACAAAGACTTGGAATTAGAAATAATAATTATTGAATTTCTGTCAATAAATTTCAGTTAACTTTTTCTAACAAACAAAATAATCTTGAATAAAAACTACATTTTAACTATAATTCTTTGAATGAAGACTTAATAATTCTTTCATGTTCAAAACAAATTCCATTTAATATTTTTTTGAAAAGGAAGTAAGTATAAGTAATACTTTTATTCAAACTAAACATGAACAGTAAAACTAAAATATATTTAAAAAAAAAAACAAAGATAAAAAGAATTACTTTCTAAACAAAGATAATTAAATAAAAGTTGATTATTAGTAATCCTAATTAAATACCTAATCTATAACTATAAAGAGAAATCCTTTAATTCTATTTTTTTAAACCATAACATTAAAATGAAAAAAATATGAATTTAAAAAATACTTATTGAGTTGCTTGAGCCTCCCACATTGCTTTTAAACTTTTTACTGATTGGGGTGATGTATTATTTTCTTGACTTGTAGAAGTGATTATACTAGATACAACTTTTGTTTGTTGAGAATTATCATTATTATCATCACTATCACTCTTTTTTCCTTTCTTTTTATCTTTCTTTTTGTCTTGTTTATCTTTCTTTTCAGATTTAGACATTCGTGGACTTCTTGGGCTTACTTCACTTCCAACAGAGTCTGACTCTTCTTGTGTACTAATAATATCTTTATTTTCAGCACACATTCGCTTGAAACAAATGTCACACGTTCGTTCATAACTATTTCCATTCTTCACTTTATTTCTACTACAATCAGAACAAATACAACTTCCACAAAATCTACAATGATGCTTTCTTCTTACAACACCAAATTCCTTTTTACAAGACATACACTCTTTAACTTGATCATCTGGAACAAATACTGGTCTCATTACTAACTTATGTTCCATCTTCCTATCTCTAGGTGTTTTTAATAGAACAGAATTAGACTTACATTGATCAATAGCATCCTTTAAATCTTTTACCCAATCACTTTTCTCTTGTTCATTAGCAGCAATAATACTAAATGACTTTTCAGGTGAAAATATATCAAACCTTAATGAATCACCATCTCTAAGATCAGCTTCAATAAGCTTAACAATCACATTAACCTCTCTTTTTTTTGGTCGAGTGTAAAACAGAATATCAGTACAAAGAACAAAATATCTTGGCTTTGGAGCTTTACGACATTGTTTGTTTAAAATCCCATCTCTAATTAATTTTCTTCCAACAGTAAGATCACCTCCTGGAAAATCGATAGTATTTGATATTTCAACTAATTTTCTTAATTTCTCACCTTGTACAATGCATTGATTAACTAATACTGTAACTTTTTGAATTTCTGAAGAGACTTTAAGTAACCTTGAATAATCTGGAAACTTTTCAGGAGTGTGTTTTATTAAATCAGTAAATAATAAAACATATCGAGGTAATCGTTGAACTGGCATAATAAGATAACTTCTTAAATCAAGTTGATTTGTTGTTTTAATGTTAGTTCTTAATTCTTCAAGTCTTTTAGCACACCTTGGATCATGATCAAGTCTTTTTAAAACTTGAAGACAATTATCTTGATTTGTTGCATATTGTGTGTATGACTTAAGGAATGGAACAAATTTGATAAAAGCACCTCCAGTATTAGTATATAATGTTCCTCTTTTTTTAAATTCTTTTAATTTTTCCATCAACATTGAATTAACGGCAATAATTTCATGAAAATGTAAAAACATTGTCATAACATCTCTTCCATCAATGATTGGTGGGTTATCATTCATTAGTGGTTGTTGATATGAGGTAATACATTGTTCTAATGAATTAACATAAGACTCTTCTGTTGCATAAATCTCATCTACGATATGTGTTCTATGAGCACTTTCTTTAGGGTCAGCTATAGTACTACATCTCATTTTGACTTGTTCTTTTACAATTTCTTATTTTTAGTTTTTATTGAATTTAACTTTTTTGTTGTTATAAAAGATTTGTATTTTACTTCTTCTTGTTAAAATATTATTTTAGAATCTTCAAAATGTAATTTGACATTTCTTTTTGAATAAGAAAAATAAAAACATTAATATTAACTAGAAAATAATATTCATTTTTATTTCTTTCTTTTAAACTAACTTTTTAAAACAATTTTTCAAAAAAAAAAAGCAAAAACAATTATATAAAAAACCCTTTTTAAAATAAATAAGAAAAATATTTAAGTAATTTTAATTAATTTACATTACAAAAGGATATGGTATAAATGCATCTTTGTTAGCTTCTTGCTTCCAAAGATCAATTCTATGATTAAGCATTGATCGAGTAATTCCTATAAGATTTTTTGATTTTAAATTCGATTGTGTTAATTTTGCAATTCTTTTTTGTGGTAACGTTGTATTTTTTAATTTCTTTTCTTTAATTTCATTTTCTTTAGCAAAATTAATTAATTTTTGATAATCAGATTTGACTATATCTTGACTGCCACTCACTACATCTGATGATGTTTGAGATACTTTCGCTACACATCTATTTACATCAATATACTTTCTTTCATTTTCAATGGTGAGTAGCTGTTGCATTGTGAATGAGTGACAATAATATATTTAGTTTTCTTCTTATTTATTCCTCTATATAAAAATCAATATTAAAATCAACTATTTCTTTTGACTTTTCTTCTCGAACTATTTCTCTTAAATTCCCTAATTTTTACTTTAACTTCCTTTATATTTTTGTTATTTTTACTTTTTCTCTTTTGATTATTAATCTTTTCTATTCTTTTTACTACCTTTCTTTATTTTTTATTTTTATTTATTTTATTTTTTTTAGATTTAGAATTTGACATGTTAGCGAAAATACATCACTTTTTATTTTATTATTGATTGGTAAATCTCTAAATATTTTTATTTATAGTTTTTTATTCTTGAAAAATTCTTGTTTTGTCCCATTCTGAAGTTTTTATTTATCTTCTTTATTCTTCTCTTTAGTGAACTATTTTTAGATTTATTAAAAATGACACTCTTTTTCCAAAGATTTTGAACTGTTGAACAAATAACTTTTAAAAATTTTCTTCTTATTTTATTTAAAGAGATAGGTAGAAGAAGAGAGTAATAAAAATGTAATTTGTTTCTTTAAAATACTTGATTCTTTTTTAAAAGAGAATAATAGTCATTGATTGAATTTCATTTGATTCACATAGTTGGAAAGATATTTAAAGTTATGAATATAAAACGAAATTAAGGTATGTGATTGGTGGATAAAATGAATTGAAATTGTTTTGTTAATAAGTGGTGCCATTTTGTTTTGTTACGTTGTTTTCTTGATGTATTGTATTAAAGAATCAGTGAATATTCAAAGACATAAAACACATGATAAAAAACTATTGATTGATTAAATATTAGAATTAAATTGTATTTGAATTTACATTTATTCTGTTCAATTTATATCTCTCATTTAAAGATAATCCGTGATGAAATATTTGTTAATAAGAATTATTGTATAATCTTAATTAGGTGTTGTATAATAACAACACATTAATTCAATGTAAAGAGAAGAGTCGTATTTATGTTAGTTTAATAAGATGGTTATACTTCATAAAATAAAGACTCAAATTATATAAACAAAAAGTGGGATAACTGAACCGAAATTGATAAAGTTTAAATAAAGGTAATATTCAATAAATTATTTTTATTTATCTCAACTCATTCATACATAATGAATATCAAAAATATGGTTTTTATAAATAAAATACTAATCTTTAAGAAATATAATCAATATTTTATGTCTGTACTTTGATAATTTATGTTATTGATCTTTAACTTATTCTGTTTTTACTTCATTTCCATACCTCTTCCTTATCAATACCTCTATTTTAATTTATATAAACAACACTTATTCTTAAAAATTTAAGTTATTATTATCTTTTTCACTCCATGCAAAATAAACATTAAAATAAAATGACATTTACAATCTCTCTACTCTCTTTCTTCTGTTTTATTATTTTAAGTGGAAATATAAATCAACTCGATAAGTATTATTAGTCAAATTTATCAATAAGTGAATGACATAAAAATAGTAGCGACATACTATAATAAATAACAAATTTTCGTTAAAAATTAAAAACAAAAATCTATCTTGTTCAGAGAATTGATGTTAGTTAAGAAAGAAAGCAATGAACAGAAAACAACGGATGTGATTCAATGGAAACTAAAACGAGTAATTTGTAGTCATAAAGGTTGGGTTTCTTCAATTTGCTTTGACCCATCGAATCAATGGTTTTGTACAGGTTCACATGATGAAACTATCAAAATATTTGGAATGATCCGAGGTGAACAACGATTGACATTAACAGGGCATATTGGAGCTGTGAAATCATTGAAAGTTTCACCAAGACACCCATACTTATTTTCTGCTGGTGATGATAAAACAATTAAATGTTGGGATTTAGAATCAAATAAAGTTGTCAAACATTTCCATGGTCATTTATCTGGAATTGAGGTTGTTGACTTACACCCAACAATAGACGTTATAGGGTCAGGTGGAAGAGATTCTGTTGTAAGACTGTGGGATATTAGGACTAAACAATCTGTTGATGTTCTTGAAGGACATACATCAACAATTTATGACTTAAAGATGAGAGAAGAATCACCACATCTTATTAGTTCATCTGCAGATAGTACAATTAAGATGTGGGATATTATTGCAGGTAAATGTATGAAAACATTAACTCAACACACAAAAGGAGTTCGTTGTGTAGAGGTTTGGGATAAAGAAAATATGGTTAGTGCAAGTTTTGATTCAATTAAATTATGGGATAAAGGAGAGTTTGTTGAAAATCTCTATAAGCCAAATGATATTATTAATACAATTAAACGTAATCAAGATGGAACAATTATTTCCTCATCAAACAATGGTGTAATAACAGTTTTTAATTTAAACACAATAACACAAACATTACACAATATTCCCCAACCTGGTTCATTAGAAGGAGAAAAAGGAATATTATGTAGTACTTTTGATCAAACAGGATTAAGATTTTTTACAGGATGTGTAGATAAAACAATTAAAATGTATGCTCCACAATAATTTAATGATAAAAAACAATTTTGTTATTTCTAAGTAAAACAATTTTTTTAATAAACAAAACAAATATTTTTTAGAATTGAATTAAAAAGGCAATCGAAAGTTAATTCATTGTTGGATTGGAACTTCCTCCAAACATATGTGCAACAATATGTCCAACTATAACGACAGCAATAAGTCCAATTGAAAGGATCATAACAAAATATGGTGTTCTAAATAATTAACATTATCATAATTATTCAATATTAAAAATTAACAAACACTGGAATTCCTGCAGCAGTTCCTACACCAAACATTCCTGGTTGTGTTGATAATGACTTTCCTTTCCTATATGTTAACCACTGATAGTTAATATAAATAAATAATAATAGAACTTAACAACTAATATAAAAATAAAAATTAACATACTTTCCAGCCATGATAAGATTTGTATTTAAATTAATATTTAGTTCTTTAAATTGAGATTTAATCTTAATCCTTTTTTATGAATAACAATAAAAAAGAAAAAAAGATCTTATTTGGTGATGAATTTTCTGTTTTTAGTTCCATAGAATATTGTTATATATTTTTATTTATAAATATTTTGTTATTTAAGCAATGAATAAAAATAAAAAAGAACTAATAATTTAAAGAGTTATAATTATGAAACCTACACCACCACAAACAGAAAATTTATTTTTAAACCAAGGATTTCAACCAATACAAGAAACAAAAAGAAATCTAATTCAAGAAATAGAAGAATATTCATATTCAAAAAAACAATCACCTCTTTTATTAAATCAGAATGAAGTTTCTAAACAATCATATCCTGAATTATTAGAATTAATTTTAAAAAGTAGTTTAAATAAATCGATCAAACAATCAAATGAACAATGTGAACAACCACAATTCTTTTATAGTGAATATGTTAAACAAGAATATATTCAAAGAACATTTGATTTAGATTTTGGAAATGAAACAGTTATGGATATAAATGAACTTCCATTAACACAAATTATTAGACCATTTAAAGTAATAAGTCCAATTGAAAGAAATAAGTGTAGTCCTAAAAAAAGTAGTAGATATTATAAAATACCTATAAATCATTTAATAAAAGAAGATGACACAACACAAATAGAATCTAATAGTTTTGATTATTCAGATAAATCTAGTGATACTACAACATTAGTTTCAATAGAAGAAATTGATTTAGTTAGTAATAGTAATAACGTAAAAGAAATTACTAAATGGTTATCAAATAATATCATAAAATTAACTAAATTAAAACAATCAAAATTATTAATATATAATTATTCAAAACAAGTTATTAAATATCTTTCATATTATGGAATTAACATTAATAAAATACCATTTAATAAATGTATTATATCAAATGATTTATTAATTTCACTTTTAAATAAAATTACAATAAAATTTCCTCAAAGTGATTTATGTTATTGTATTAAATTTTTTAATAAACTTGAAGAAACTATTATAAGAATTAGACATTATGGAATTGATTATTCTAAAACAGAAATTAATGATTTTTGTAATTATGAATGGTCATTGACATGTGAATTATCATTTCTTGAATCTTTATATCAATATGGAAATAATATGGAACAAATACTTTTAAATAATCCTATTATTCGATATCAATTAAGAATAATTAATAATATTCAACATAAAAATCAACAAATACAATTTCTTAAAAGGAGATTAGCTGCTTTGTATAATAAATTTTCAATATGAGGTTTAGATTCATTTCTAAAATTATTAATTTATTTGTTCTTTATTTAGAAAGATCTTAATATTAAAATTTGTTTATTTTTAGTTTTCTTTTTTTGAAAAATAAATAACAAAAAATAAATAACATAATTTATATAGAAAGAAAAAAGAAAGAGAACTATTGATATTCACTTAACCTAATGTTTAGAAAAGGAAATGATTCAATAACTGATCAATGCGCATTGAGAAGCTCTAATTTAGTAAAGAAAAGAAATGAAAGAAGAAATAAAATGCTTAATACTAGAAGGTCTATAAAATCAGAAGATGAATATGAAGACCAAAATATTAGTTTATCTCAATTACATGAACTTTGTTCACAAGTATTATCACCAACACCAGAAGTAGCATTTAATGCAATTCATTTAATTAAAAGTATGGTGAAAAAGACATCTCATATACCAGATAAATTCAGTGGAGTTGTTAGTGAGTTATTTACAAATGGAGTAATAAATAAATTTATTGAATATATACAAATAACAATACCAATTCATCCCACTAATGATATACTTGATATTCTTATTTATATTACTGGAGATGATATTGGAACAGATAAATTATTATCATTAAATATTATTCAAGTTTTATTACCTTATCTTAATAATCAACAATATTTTCAAAATATTTGTTGGATTTATTGTAATCTTGTTTGTAGTAATATTATGGCGAGAGATGATATATTTAATTTGTCAATGCCTATTCTGCTTCCAATGATACAAAATGGATTAGTACCACAAAATAAATATTTAATTTGGTTATTTAATAACTTTTCATTTCTTTCTCCAAAAATTAATTTTGATTTATATAAACCATGCTTTGATTATTTGTTGTCATGTCTTGCTACAAACGATGGAACTATTATTTCTGAAATATTTATTTGTTTCTCACGTCTTCTTTCCGATGAAACCATTTGTGAAAAAATATTAAGTCAAGTTGCTCCTTTATTAGTTATTGGATTAAAAGAAAGAAATGGTGAGGTTGTCAAAGAAGCATTTAATGGAATTGGTGTAGCGTGTGGTGTAACTGATGTACCAATTAATTATTTTGTTAAACAGGGAATATTTGATGTATGGAATGCAGTTATAATGGAAGGAGATAATGAAATAAAACAAACAGCTACATGGTGTTTATCAAATATACTCGGAGGAAAAGATTCATTTCCAGCAGAATTATTTGTAGATAAGAAATACATAAAAGTTTTAGTTAATGAAATTATAAATAGTACTGACAGAATGTATAATGTAGATTGTGGATATTGTCTTATTAATACAATTGTTGTTGTACGTGAAGAATATGTAGCTCGTATTATGAGAACACCAGAAATATGTACTGCATTTGATTCATTACTTCGTTTAAAACATAAAACAAAAGAAAGTAAAAATACTTTCTTGCATTGGATTATTAAAGTGTTAAGAATTGTATTAATTATTGGTGAAAAATATAAATCAAATAATGAAAATGTATATGCTGTTATGATGGAAGATTGTTGTGTATTTTCTGCTTTACAACTATTAGAAGATGACTCTGAAACAACATTGGATAATTGTGAAGAAATTAATGAACTTCTTGAGTCATTTAATATCTATGATAGAGGGCTTACTAATATTAGTGAAGACTCTTATTATACTAACTTATATGAAACAAGTAGTTTTGATTCAGATAGTAGTGAAGAAGAAAATTAAATGTTACCTACAATTCTTTTGGTTTACAATTAAATAAAAATGATGAACGTATTTACATTACAGTCTTTATTCTTAATATGAAATCTATTTATTTTAAACTTTCATGAATTTATTTTCTGTTAAAGAGTTTTTAAATCAATTCTTTTTCTTTTAATGAGAAACTTATAAATTGTGATAAAATCTCATCTAGTTTTTCATTATTGTATCTCAAATTAAAATTAGTGAAAGCAATTTCACTTTTTAAGTTTGCTCAAATATTTTGTGATAATTATAATTATTTTTAGTTTTATTATAGCTTCTTTATAGTTTAATTTGTTTTTATACCTCTAAAAATTGAAACTGAAAACTAAATATATCATGTCATCAAAAGGACAGCAACTTTCTGCTTCTATTTCTACAAATTTCGATGCTGAATTTCCTCTTACCCTTGAGCCTGTTTGTTTCTTTCATTTAAACAATTTCATTAATTATTAAATATTACAATAATCTAGAAATTGCTAGATGAATTAATAAATATTACTTTTGTTTTTATTCTTTTAAGTATCTTTACCTTCATAAAAAATATTCAAAATGTATTTGATATTTACATCACATTAGAAAATTGAAAAGCTTACATTTGGAAGTAATTATGCTATTCAAGGTATTCCATTAAGTGAAACTATTGGTTTTTATAATAACACAGACAGCACTTATAAATTGACAGTAACAACTGGTGAATCACCAAAATATGAATTAACTGTTGATGAAAGTAAGTTTACTATTAAAAAAGGAGAAAGAATTCAAATAAAAATTACATTAGTATTTCGTCATTATGCTACAATGGGATTAACTGGTCAAGTTCAATTTTCTTTAAAGAAAAAATCATTAATGGGAGGTGAAAGTATTCAACGAGCACTTCGTTTCCAATTAGAAGGTGTTGTTCCTGCTTATAATGAAAAAGACTTAGTAAAGTCATCAGATGATGAACAATTTAGAGTTGGAATGATTAATGGAGTATTATCTATGGTAAAAAATGAAAGTGTTGTTGCATTCAAATATAATGTAAAAGATGAATTTGAAAAACAAGACTATGAATTTATTCAAAGTGTTTATAGAGATATTCATCATCCTGCAATTCTTGGTATGGCAGGAATTGTATTATCATCTTCTACTATTTTACTTGATGGAGATACAGTTACTGATCTTCAAAGTTTAATGGAAAAAGAAAAAATGGCTGTTCCATTCTTATTAAGATGTTGTAGTGATTGTGCTAATGCTCTTCTTTATCTTTCACAACATAACATTATTCATCGTAATGTTAAACCAAGTAAATTAAGAATTGTACATCATGATATTACAAATGAAGGAAAATGTACAGTTAAATTACATGATTTAACTA